>NC_041382.1:45103394-45120865 GCF_002162155.2 Triticum dicoccoides
GGTGCCGGCACCAAACTCTCCCCAACCTCTTCAAGGAAATTCGATCTGCAAGACGAAATAGCAAATCCTCTAGCAATCAACAAATTTCCGGTCTCAGATCCTTCACAAGAAGCTGACCATCAAAACAGTTAACTACATACCCGCGTATAGGCTGCATCAGGAACTCCATGCCCGCCGTCGCCGCCACCGCCGCCGCGCAGCAACACCGCTCCGGAAATTAGGTCTGCCCTGCCCTAACCGAGACCAGCATATGCTTGTGCTTTCATTCCCATCGTGGGCCCAGCGGATGGAAAAAATATCAACCCGGACCATAGACCAGACGGTAAATGACTATTCTGTTCCACGGCCCAACTAGACTTACTCAAACGGACGTTCGTCCGGCCGTTTAAATGTGGCCCACCACCCACCCCTGTCGGCTACGTATTTCAGCAGCCCCCATTTCCCATCCCGCCGGCACCGCGCGTATATAGAAATAGCACAGATCTCCATGATCCAGTCGACGCCCTAGATAATGGGCTCATATGAGCCCGACCTTAGATAATTCACGTCCTGCAAACACCTTATATTTTTGTCCGATGATATTGTCCTTCCATACTACTAACTTCTGCATACAATAAGAACTTCTGCATACTACGGTAAGCGTCGAAACTCGAAAGTGCTAGCTAGCTAGGCCGTGCATAGGACTAGTCGGAGGTGTCGGCGGGCGGGTGGACGCAGGTGGCCTTGGCGACGGAGAGCTTGTATTCGAACGAGTTGGCGTACTCGAACGAGATGGTGTCGTCAGCCAAGAGCGGCTTGCCGTCGTTGACGAGGCAGTCGTTGGGCGCCACCCGGCGGAACTTGCTGGGGTCGACGAGGGTGACGGAGCTGAACCAGCCGCAGCGCACGCGGATGCCAGAGATGGCGCAGGCGGCGCGGCCTGCGCCGGAGCACCGGTTGATTATTTCCACCGTGTAGGACGGGATCCCGCTGGGCAGCGTCGTCCCCGGGCCCTGCTCGATGGCGATGTCGTCCGCGCCGGCGCAGCCTAGGCTCACGCGGTGCGGCACGTCGGCGCCCACGCCTGCATGCAGAAAAGAGACAGTGCTGAGCGAGGCATAATTGAAACTCGCGCGAAGAAGAGGGATGCTTTTTCTTTGCATGGAATATCGATGCGAATTACCTGCAAGGCGGAGCACCTTGCGGGGAAGGACGGAGCTTGGCGGAGGAGCCGCCGATGCGAGCAGCGAAGAATTGAGAGACAAGCTACCTGCGTCGGCGACGGAGGCGGATGCGATGGAGACGGAGCCGGCCGCGGCGAGGAGTATGACAAGAGCGCACAGCGCCGAGAAAGACGCCATCATCTCTGCCTGACGTTTAAGATGAACAGTCAAAAGAAGTATGAAATCCCCGTCAGAATAATCCGCCTTATATAGGTGGGTCGTCTGCTCAACTTGGAAACTAATCAGCTAGGTAAAAAGGTAGTAATCTTGATTTTTACATGGAAGGCAAGTGCTTGTTAGGCCGATTCCTATTTAGCTTAAGGCGCCCGTTCCTGGCGCGACATGCTCGATTCCTTCCGAAACACTAGTAAATATGCACGTGCAACGCACGTCTATTTGGACTAATAAGTGTGCACGTGCAACACGCGTCTATTTGGATTAACACATTATACTATACTTAATACAAGACAATTTATTCATAAATTTGAAATTTCCCTATAAAGTACACAATCTCTTATTCCCAACTCATACAAATAATTTGAAATATCGTTTCTCCTTAATCAACATGTCTCTTGTATTAAAAGACCACCCACTTTTTCCAATGTATAAAACTCAAAATTATTTAGAAGATTCATCATGATTCTCCATATTCACACATTTATGCAAGTATAATCACAAATGAAAATGTCACTTAGGACAAGCTAAGGAACCGTTTCAGTGCCAACAAACTCCAGTCAAGAATTATTGTTACAATTGAGTGTCAACCACACAATAGTAGGAAGAGACCTCTATGGTTTGTTGAAAAGAGGAAGCCATTGTCACATAGAGAAGTGTAGAGATGTCTTGACTCCATAGAATCAGCTGTGAAACAAGACAAAAAAATGCTAGTTGGACCATCCGATTCTACTATTACACCACAAGTGTTGTAATGTCTGGAAGCAAGAAAAGTGACTTACTTTATTATGAAAATAGAACATGTCAACCAAATAAAAATTACATTGATAAATTGCGTAATTATACTTGTTAATCACTGGACAAAAGCATTAATATGACAACTTGGAACAGTTACTTGAGTACTACACATTTCTTTAAGGGCTCAACATTCTAAAATTTTGACAATATAACAAATATCCTCTAAGTTCGTAGTAATAATGATACGTAGGCTACCACTTATAAGAATAACAGTGGCAAAAAAGGGCCAACAAATGCCGGTTTAGAAAGAAAAAACTGCAGATATGCTTCCAATTTTAGCAACTCTAGTGGATAAAACATACCTTACCTCCCAAGTCAGGAAAATAGTCAAATGAAAAAATGTACTTCTTATAAGTAGTAGAGATGAAGTCATAAGGATCATGATTCAAGATATTCGGAGAAACATGGTTGGTCTCTCTGTATGATGCGAAGTTGTTGCAGTCAGTAGAAGAGTGACCTGCCTTCCAGGCAGAAGAAGAAGGCGGCGACGGCACGTGTGCGTGTTCGGAGGAAGCCGCAGCTCCTCTTCGCATGTCTCCCGTTGTGGCTCGCGTGGGTGGTGGGCTGGTGACGACAGGCGACTCGCGATCGCGATTCCCTGATAGGAGACGATAGGATGCGCTCGCGATTAGTTTCCTAATAATTAGATGTGTTCGTGATTAGTTATCTAATAGGATGCGTCCGTGATTAGTTTCCTAATAATTAGATGTGTTCGTGATTAATTTCCTAATAGGATGCGCTCGTGATTATTTTCCTAATAATAGGATGCACCCATGATTAGTTTCCTAATAATAGGATGCGTTTGTGATTAGTTTCCTAATAATTAGATGCGTCTGTGATTAGTTTCTTAATAGGATGTGTCCGTGATAGAGTTTCCTAATTGACCAGGCGTGGACTTCATATTTTCCTTCACGGTGGAGTACGGTCAGTCAATGTAAATTGCTAAGTGCACACAGAGAACATATTAGGTTAAGGCTAGCCGTTAGATTAAGTTTAGTAGGACTAATCATGCGGTGGTAATGTATCCGTGTACGTTTTGTGGGGTGCACTTAAAAAAGATTATGTTTGCTCTTTTATAAGTATATAGATATATCCAGCACCGGCACCGGTTTTGGGAGGTTCCTTCGGTTTTTCAGGATGGGTTCTTCTGTTTTTCGTGTTTCATCGTTTTTTGTTCGGTTCCGTCAGTTTTCACTTTTTTCCATTTTTCATTTGCCGCTTTTTAAAATTTTAATTTTCGTGAATTTTTCCTAAATTTTGTGAACCTTTTTTTTAATCATGAACAATTTTCAAATTCATAAACTTTTTTCTATTTTGTGAAGTTTTTCACATTTTTAAACTAAAAATCATTACTTTTTTCTAGATGCATGAATATTTTTTAAATTCGTAAACATTTTAAACCGGCGTCGGGTAGTTCCCCATTTGGCCTTCTCCATAGCCACACTCCCCAAATCTCAACATCCAAAATTCATGCAAATTCACGCACGATGATCATACAGTGCAAATTCATCATACTGATAGAAAGATAGTGTAACCCAAATAAGTGTAGTACATGTCAGAATAAAATTCAATAGTTCATGACAAGCGATACATGAATGAACCAATGACTTCACTCCTCGCGGTTATTGATCCTCTTCTTCATGTGGAGCGACCACTTCTTTCCTTTCTCGTCCAAGAGGTTGATGTCCTGCAACATGATCATCGACTCCTCCATCTCTTTCGCAAGCCGCAGCCTCTCTTTCTCGAGCTCAAGACCATGCACTGTCACAATTTGCTCAAGCTCCCATTTGGCAACCTTCTCTTGACTCTCCAATTCGACTTTGTTTTCTCCAACATCAACCTCTCCCGTTCTAACTCCATCTTCTTCCATTGCACATCAATGAAAATATTGTACCTCACCTCCTTCTTCAGCACCTTGGCATAAAAAATGCCTGTCCAAGTGGCGGACATTTTGTTTGCCACCCCGTCACGCGCCACCCTCCCCTTCTCCCACTTGTTCCCCATCACTTATCGGTTTCTCTTCAGCACGGTTGGTTGCAAGTCCGCCCCACCATTTCTTCGTCTCCTTCCTCGTCCACTCCAATTGATTTAGTCGAGCTCGACCCATCGTTTTTCTTCATCTTCTTTGTGTCGTTCTCAATTTCCTTGAGGACGGTCTGCCACTTGGGTTTCCCATTCAATTTCGACCAACAATGTGAAAAATTGAACGAGTTATTCTCCACTTGATGTTACAAAGCCGCTACCAACATAGCATGGTTTTGAACTCCGATGCCGCTTTGGTTCCGGCCTACAACTTGTTTGAGATAACCAACAAATCAGCTGACGACCTATTGGATGGTTGACCATCTATGTTGAAGAGAGCACCGGACACGATTGGGGCATATTGGGTGTGGCTTCACATAGTGTTTTTGCTCGTGGAAAAGTTTCCAAAATAATTCCCAATATTTCTCGTATTTTTGCTCGGTTCCACAAAACGGATCCATGCTACTGTCGCACCAACCCAACCTCGCACGCCATTGGCTCGAACCTAGGAGAAAGGAGGTCGCCACCGACGCCATGTGTCGCGTACAGGAGCATGACCACCGTATCTACACGGCCGTCGTCACCATAACCCCCCCCCTGGCGTTGTGGAGCCCTCCGCACAACCACCTCTTGCCACCGTCGACGCACCGTGGCACCCCGCATAGAGTCGCGCCTCCGCTAATAGCAGCCGCCCGCGTGGGAGGCAGAAGGGGGCCCACTGCGGCCCACGCCGCCCGGGCTTCGATCGAGTGGCGCACTCCGACGGCAAGGAGGAGAAGGGAAGTAGGAGGAGAGAGCTAGGAGGTGGCTAGGGTCCCCTCATGCCACTCGCAGGAGGGACGAAAATGTCCCTTTTGCTGGAATACATGTATAATGTCTCATGTATCAGTTTTTTTTTCAACGTTAATAGCATTCCGCGAGAAAAGTCATCTATTGATGTTGTCAGCGGAGTCCCTCGTCCATCTATGTATGAATAGCGGTGTTTTTATAAAAACACTAGCACATATGCCCGTGCGTTGTCTGTATTTGGACATCTGGCGGGAGGTACACGATAATTAGCGCATATGTCTGTATTTGGACATCTGGCGGGAGGTACACGATAGCATCAATATTGACGGCACGCCGAGATATTGCGATTGCTTCCACTGAAGCTATATATATATAACATTATTCTAAGCATGAGTGTAGAATAGCTTATTCTATACCCCCAGTAACACTATGTACAAAATCTAGTAAAACATCGTATAAAATATAGTAATTCTGAAATATATTTTTTACTATCCAAGTTTTTAATTTCCTACGTCGTTAAAAAAATTACTATATTTTGTATGCTACATTACTATATTTTGTATAGAGCACTACTAGGGGTGTAGAATAAGTTATTCTACACTCACTCACGCTTAGTTTAGTGTTACTATATATATATATATATATAAACACTATTCTGATCACGGGATCAGGATAATATTCTGATCATAATCTGACCTATCCTGCTAGTAGTATGTTGAACTTCCCTGTGAACTAGGTTGAACTTCCGTCAATATTGTCGAAATGGGGCTTGCGATATACCGTTGGAAAGCTATGGCCACCAATATCATGACCTAACTTAAATTTTTGGCAAAATATAAGCGGTTTAAGAGCAGTTTTGAAAACCGTTTTTTCTTCATACAAAAAACGTGAATCGTATTTTCGATCGCATTTGTAAACCGTTTATCGGAATGATGCATATAATATGGCGTTGGAAAGCTGCTACAAAACCACTCCTTCCACATGTTGAAAGTTTTCTCTAATTCCCTATGGTTAAAGAGTAATTTGAAAAAACGTAAAATTTCGTAAATCGGATAGCTGAGTTCGTTTTTTCGATGCCATTTCTAAACGGCTAATCCAATGGAGGCATATGATATGGCATCGGAAAGCTTATGAAAATGCGCTACTTTTTCATCTTGAAAGTTTTTTCTAATTTTGAATGGTTTAAGAGTAATTTAGAAAATGGTCCAAGTCCTACCGAGTTTGTATTTTCGAGCTAATTTTTTAACTGTGTGTCCTAATGCAGCAAATGATATGGCGTTGGAAAGCCTGAGTAAATGCGAAACTTTTTTGTATATATTGTTTCTCTCAATTCTTTACGGTTTTAAGTCAGTTTCAAAAATGACGAAAAACGTATTTTCACCGTAATTTCTACAAACTTTATCGGAATTGGATAAATAATATATTGTTGAAAAGCTACGAAAAATGTGAAACTTTTTTGTGTTGATGGTTTTCTCTGATTCTTAGTCGTTTTTAAGTAATTTCGAAAACGGAGGGATCATTCGCTCTGCCTCTATCGCGAAACAGATTCTTCGAAAATGCACCGCGTGAAGAACCTGAACTTCTCAGCATATCTACCTGAACTTCACTCTGTTTTCGACGTGCTTTTTTTTGCTCGCAGATCTCCATCCACTACTCGTAGTTCTCCATCCACTCCCCGGAATTCAACGAGTGATATACCGATGAAAAGCTGATTTAAACACGCAACTTTCCCGTGTTGATTATTTTCTCATACTCGTGATGGTTTTAAAAGTTTTTCATCTGAAATTTAATCAGTGTAGTAGTTGAACTTCCTGCTGTTCTCACGTTGAACTTCTATGACGTATTTTTCTTTGTAATTTTCTCATCCATTCGTCAATGTTTCACAAATGATATTCTTTTTGTACAAACCTCTCTCACCATAATTTTTTTAATTTTTTTGATCGAGGAGTTGAACTTACACAAATGATATTTCTGCCGTTTTGAAGTAAATTAGAAAATGGCGAGATCATGATTTCTGCCTTCATCGTGAACGGAAACGCACTCCATGAAGTAGTTGAACTTCTCGAGCATGTAAGCGGTTTATTCTGGTTAGTTGTGTTCTATATGATGTTAGTGTAATCTAGAAACAACTTTTAGCAACTAAATACTAGTTTTAAATAGGAATCTCACCCGTTGGCGGATTTTGCACTCGGGTCGTGATGAAATTGTGTTTTTTGCAACTTTACTGCCTGAGTGGTTCGACCTGAACTTCCCCCTGTGTTAGGTTGAACTTCCGCCAAAATTGCCCAAATGAGGCTTGCTATATACCGTTGGAAAGCTATGGACACCAGCATCATGACCTAAATTACTTTTTTGGCAAAATGTAAGCGGTTTAAGAGTAGTTTTGAAAACCATTTTTTCTTCATACAAAAAACGTGAATCGTGTTTTTGATTGCATTTCTAGACCGTTTATCGGAATGAGGCAAATAATATGGCGTTAGAAAGCTGCTGCAAAAACGCTCCTTCCACATATAGAAAGTTTTCTCTAATTCCCTATGGTTAAAGTGTAATTTCGAAAATCATAAAATTTTGCAAACCGAATAGCCGAGTTGGTATTTTCGATGCCATTTCTAAACGGCTAATGCAATTGAGGCAAATGATATGGCATTGGAAATCTTATGAAAATGCGCTACTTTTTCATGTTTAAAGTTTTTTCTAATTTTCGACGGTTTAAAAGTAATTTAGAAAACGGGCCAAGTTCATCGAACTACTCTTCTATTTTAAATTGAACTTCTTGGGGTTTTTTTTCAATTTGGAAATCTGGGTTCTTCATATACATGGAACTATTCTAGTTATTAAAATTGAACTTCTTGATTTTTTTTTCAATTTGGACTTCTTGGTGTTATTCATTTGTAACGGGGAAAAATCATAGTTTGTAATAAACATCGTACAAATTCTATGTTATTTCGAACTTAACTTCTTGGTTTATTCGTTAGTAACGAGGAAAATCAAAGTTTTTGTAACGAGGAAAATCAAAGTTTTTTATATATATCAGACTTCTCTATTTTTGTAAATTGGACTTCTCAGTTTATTTTTTTTAGTAACAGAAATATCCTAGTTTTGTAATAAATATTGGACCATCCGTTATTTAAATTTGAACACCTAGAGGTTTTTAAATTTTAGAAATGATGAAAGTCCTTTTTTATGATTTTTCAACTTCTCTATTTTAAAATTCGAACTTCTTTTATTTTTTATTTTTAGAAACGGTGAAATATCCACTTCAAAGTGCTCTACTATTTTTTGTTTGAACTTCTGATGATCTTCTCGTTAATAGATTTAGATTTTCCCATTTTTATACATCAAACTATTATGTTATTTTATTCTAAACTTCTTGTTTCCATTCTATAATGATGAGGAAAATTTGAGTTTTCTATAATCATGGAACTACCCCATCTTTGTAATTTGGACTTTTTGGTTTTATCTCTTAGTAAAAGAAAAAAATCCTAGTTTTTTGTAATAAACATCAAAACACTCCTCTATTTTTATTTGAAGCTCTAGGTTTTCTTACAAATTGGAAAAAAAATCATTGCAGTCTATGGGAATTGTTTGAACATTTTTGTTTTGTCATTTTCTTCAACCTCTCCATTTTATTAATTTTGAACTTTCAGAGTTGAAGAATTTCTGGATAAGGACCAACTTTCTTCTTCGTTTACTCGCATAGTACCGCTCCTTTTTTTAAGTTGAACTTCTGGATTTTCCTCAGTGAAATAGCTTCCTTCTTATTTTTGTAAACTCGGGTTTTTCTTTAGTATTTGACTTTTGAACTTCCAAAATTCTTTTTGGTGAATTGATCCTTTTTTCCGATGAATCCCCACATTTTTTCCTTTCTTATATTATACCCCCTCCATCTCAAAATAAGTGACTCAACTTTGTACTAGCTTTGCACTAAAGTTAGTACAAAGTTGAGTCATTTATTTTGGGATGGAGTGATACTTTTTTTAACTTGAAAACTTTTGAATCACGAATTCAAAAGAAGTCATTTTTTATTTGAATTTCTATAATACATTTCACTTACTAGGTAGTTATAATACATGACCTTTACACTCAGTAATATATGAACTTCTTAGAATATAATTTTCATTGAGCAATTTTAAACACAACACATATATGAAGAAGGTCAAAGATGCGGACGTGGGTGCATCTACATGTAAGAAAGTTTTGGCAGATATTTTAACAATGCAAGGTCAAAAGAAGTCTCACGCCCATCAAAATTTCATAACCTGGAGTTCTGTACTTGCAAAAATATTAACTATCAAACATCATCACAACAACCTGAAGAAAAAAAGTTGGTTCTCATTGACATATCAACAAGCATGTACAGAGCACATAATCAGAACTTGTTCTCTACATCAACTTCACACTATGGTGCCCATCAGTAGCTGAGAGAGGTAGGGAGAGGTTCCTATCGGGGCAGGGCTCATCAGAAGATGACCGATTTTTCTACCCTGGCCTCTTGGAGCACTAGACGAAGGAGAGGCGGGGCTGTTGCAAGCTGCTCCTGCTGATGGCTTCGGGGTGGACTATCGCGACGCTCGGTGAGCAGGCGAGCATCCACGCAGTTGGGCAACGCCCCTCAGCTCATTATAGTGAGCAGAAGCAGTTTACTAATAGTAGCAGTAGCAGCTTGTGCTTTGAGAACAAGAAGCCACGAAGTGGAGAGAGGGCTTGAGGCCTGCGACTCCTGCTCCATTTTTCTTTTGCATTTTTTCCTGAAGGATTTCTGAAACTGAAACCAACATATCAAAACCCCAGTTTTTTGCTTGCACTGATACTATTGATGCTGGTGCTTTTACCCCAAACAAGTTGGGGTAGGCTAGATATGAAACCCTTTCACGAGGACTTCCCAGGAGGTCACCCATCCTAGTACTACTCTCGCCCAAATGGGTTTCATACCCAAAAGACTGGCTAGTTTTTACGTTGGCTCGCCAAGCCTATCACAACCCTTAGATATGAAACCCTTTCACGAGGACTTCCTAGGAGGTCACCCATCCTAGTACTATTCTCGCTCAAATGGGTTTCATACCTATGGGACTGGCTAGTTTTTACGTTGGCTCGCCAAGCCTATCACAACCCTCCTCCTTTACCCGGGCTTGGGACCGGCTATGCCTAGAAGACATAGGCGGAGTTGCACTGATACTATTGAACTTCAGAAAAATAGAATAGAACTAGAACTAGACAACACAATTTTAAACTGAATAATGAGGATAGATAATATTTGTGAAGGACGTATGCGCCGAACTATTGTTTACATGGCTGGTGAACCGTGGTCAAAGCTAAAATGGAATTGGCAGAACATACAAACATACATACACACATATATGGAGGGAGAAATTATATGTGCACACACTTAGTAATACACGAACCTTCTGGGTTAGTAATACATGAACTTCTTTATATAGACTTTTTTCTCACGTTCACATGCACATTTGTTTTTCAAAACAAAAGATCGGTATACAATTTGGCAAAAATGGAAACATGCACGCATATATAAGTGGTTGGGCAAAACAACAAACTGCGTGTATATGGCCATGGAAAGCCGCAGCTAACTCTCAAGAAGCAGAGTGGTGCCTGAGGAGGTGGACGGTGACTAGCACCCGAGTCTTTTTGTGTGCTCTGTTTTTTGTGGTGATAACAGGAAGAGAAGGTGTCGCGGCTGGGGATGGAAACTAGTAGAAATGACCCAGAAAACTATTCCACAGAGACAGTGCAGCCATTAGCCTACTGACCAACTACTTTTAATATACAGATTCACAAACATTCTACCTGCTATAATTTTTTAGTGCACAGAATTGGTTAATGAACACATTGGCCCGCTGAATAATCAAACATTCGACTGAAGTATATTGCACTTACAGTGATACATAACCAGTTCAAGTTGTTGAGGTATAGAAAAACTTTAGGTTCTTTTACCTACACAATAACAGACACCTTTGAGAGCAGAATTTTACAATGGCAGGGTGGCCTCGACGCAGATGGACGATGGCGACCTCGATGAAAAAAGATGGATGCCCTATCACAAGGCCCTGCAAAATATACATAGTTATAGTCCAGTTCATGATCTTCAGAAAATCAACACACTGAACTTCTGGAGGACCAGATGCTGACCTTTTTTTGTTCGCAGCGCTGGTGCTGACCTGTAATTGAACAGAGACCAGATGCATCCATGGGAGAAAGAACGGTATGGGCGTGGTAGGGAGCAGGACATTCGCCGTGTGGGGGAGAAGGGAGGTCGGAGGCAGAGCGGGAGTGGCCATTGTACTGTTTGGAGAAGGAATCCGTCGGCGATTGGGCAGGTCGGCCATAGAAGCCCAGGCAGATGTGGATCGGGGTCGAGGAAGACGGCCACCACCTCGATGGGCTGTAGCGGCCGGTGCAGGCCATCTATGGAGGAGGTGCGGGCTGCAGCGGGGAGGGACCGCGCCGGTCGCAAAGGAGAATTGGCAGGCGCGCGCCGGCTGCGGGGAGGGAGCGCGCCGTCCGGGGAGGGAGCGTATCGGCCGCGGGGAGGGAGCGCGCGGGCTGGGGAGGGAGCTTACCGACCGCGGGGAGGGAGCGCGCCGGCCGGGAGCCGCGGGGAGGGAGCGCGCTCGCAGGGGAGGGAGCGCACATGCCATGGGGAGGGAGTGCATCGACGGCGGAGGAGGAGTGGCGACGGCAACACAGGTCGTGGGGGCGGCGGCGGCGAGATCTGGTGTTCGGCGTAGGGAATCGAGGGAGGAGGTGGGGATCGGGGCAGCGGGTCGGGTGTGTTGCGTTTTTTTTTATTATGTCCGGTGGGTTTCTCGGGATCTCAGGAGGATCTCATCGGGCCTTATAGGACTGGCTGTCATTCAAATAACTATTCTAATCCCGAAATTAGAATAGTGCTACTTTATATCTCTATCTCTACTACCTAAAAGAACCGTAAGGTTCCGTTTCCCCTCTTACGTTCCTTCCTCAGCCGGTTTCGTCCGCCTTCGACCATCGTCGGTTCAAGTTTTTTTTCCACGCACAATCGTCCCTGCCGAAAACATCGGGATGCAATCCCATCTATAGCACCGATCCACCTCACCTCATCTTCGTCCTGGGCGGCTCGGCGCTGCCTCCTCCCCTCCCAAGCACGATCCTCCAAGCACAGCCGCCGCCACACCCCCGTCAGAGTACACCTCCCATACTCCTCTCTCTCTCTCTCTCTCTCTCTCTCTCTCTCTCTCTCTCTCTCTCTTGGAGCCGTCGTCGCTCCCCATCCACCCGGCCCGGCGTGCATCGGATCGACCTTGCCCCCTCTCCTTGCAACGTGGAAGATGGAAGGGGCGGCCAGTCGGCCACCAATCTTATGGCGGCGTGGTCATCTACCTCCTCCCCTCTCCCCACGTTGGTCCAGCCTGTCTTCTCTACCAGATCTGGCGGCCGCGTCGGCGAAACTGCTGGCAGTGACACGATTCGTGGGTGTGGCGATAGGAAGCATCGATCGGTCGTCTTCGAGGCCGCCTACCACGGCGATCCCGCAGTCCAGCCTCCCCGCCTCCAAGATGTGGCCTGCACGAGGCCATCTTCTCGTTTCCTCGGTGGCGTCCGTCCAATGAAGAGCTACACCGCCGTGGCACCACATGACTTGTGTTGTACCCTCGCCCCACGGCCCTTCTATGCTGGGAGGAGGCAGCGTTTGTCCGTAGCACCCCATGTCCCACATCATCATTCCTTTCTTACTTAGTGTCATACAAGTGATGCAATCATGATTTGCTAGCCTTTTAACATATCCCTGATGGAGTGGAGTGGAGGGGACAGACGGATTGGAAATACAATAAGGTAATATTTCTGTACAAGATAATTGCTTGAGTTTTTTCCTCTTCTCTAATCAAGTCGATTGCTGTGTTAGAAGGTATGTAGATGGTTACAGGTGCAGCTACATCTAAAGATTTCATTCTTAAACGTCAAATAAAGCAACCAAATATTTTATTTGTTCCCTAATGATCATATTTGGTGTTATTTCTTTAGGATGGTGCATGGAGAACATGCTTTGTTGCCATCTTCATCCGCGAGTTGGCTCCCAAATCTAAAAGGCGCATCTGACGAAACAGGAGTGTAACAGGGCACGGCTGCTGAACCAGGACAACCACATATGAGTTTTTGATTTCTTATTTGTTCATCAGTGAGTCTATAGCATAGGATTACACCATACATCATTCTTCCCATCATTTATGTTCTGCAAATGAGATATGCAATTTTTTTCTTGGTATCTTGGATAATCACAGTCTGGCTCTTGAAGTGCGAAAATTAAACTGATCTAAGTTATTTTCTTTTTCAGGACCTGGTCACAAATAATGAGTTTGAGACAAACCTTGTGTCATGTGTTATCGCACTCAGATATTGGAGCCTTGGAGAATGTAAAAGAAATGTTAAACGGTTAGATGTGGCCCCTCTAAACTTACTTGAATTGCTCAGCAAAGGTCCGCGATTAATGGTACCCATGTACATTCAGTAGGCCGAGTTGCCGAGTTGGTCTTGCTATATTGTATTCAGGCATAGTCTTGAAATTTCATCAAAAATAAGTTCAAGCATGATATTTAATATTAATTCTGGAAGAATGACCTGACACACCTGAACATAAGAAAACATAAGGTGGCTAAAAAATATATTGAACCAAATGTGCCTGACTGAATTTTATTTGGAAAAAGTACTGGATTTTATTTGGGAGTACAATAAGCAGTTATGTATAATCTTCTGTCTTGCAAACTGGAAATGAAAACTAATTATCATTTTTTGCTTTCTGACTTGCAATGCAGAATGTGAGAGCTTATACCCGCATAAAACAAGTAAGTGTTACAAAGTCTTTCAATGGTGGTCTTGTATACCCTCATAATTACTGTCGTTGTAGTCGTCATGTATAAATAGCAAGATTCTTTTTCAGTTTTTTCTTGGGCGTCGATGAGCACAGGAGCTCGGAGGAGGCCACCATGGAGCTGAAGTGACCTCGACAAACAAAACATGTAAAGAATGAGAACGACGAGGCGAGCCAATACTACAGAGGAGCTGGACCATAGGGAGGTCTTAATTTTAAGTAGCAATCTTGGTTGCTAGCATATGTAAGATTTGAAGTATCTATCCACCTTTAAAATAGTAGTGTCTAAATACTAAATAATGATTATAGTGATTTATGACAATCAGGTACCGTTTGGTTTAGCATATAAGTGTCTAGATACTAAATATAAGTATCTATCCACACTTTGGTTTAGCAATCAGGTACCGTTTGTTGCAAAGGAACTATATTTATGAGGGACTTCCTGATGATTTAGTGATTTATGATTCCTACAAGTATATAGGAATATTTCAGCTCCATCATAGGAAAAATAATCTGAAATAGAGTTTCGGTTTGGCTATCATGGTGTTTACAGTCCATTATTCATGCTTGCTTTGGCACTTGTGTGTTAAATCAATGCTTATGTGTGTGTGTGTGTGTGTGTGTGTGTATATATATATATATATATATATATATATATATATAGGGTCGCGCTATTCGTCACCCCGGGTGAGGAATAGTTATTCTTCACTCCATCTCTATTTTGACGTCAATGCATTGTATTTTTACGTTTTGTAAAATTTTTCTTATTTCATCAATAAAAAGAGAACGTAAGAAAATATGTACTCGTCGTAAAAATATTTTATGTTACCTAAAATTACGAACGTAAAAACATAGTGTAAAACATACATAAAATGCTATATTTCTGTTTTTATAACCTATTTTTTTATTTTCCTATACAAAATTTTACGTAGTGAATCAATATGAATATAACTATTTGTCTTCTAAACGTAATTTATTTATGAAGCGATCGTAATATTAGCTCGGGGTGAAGAATAATATACTCTACACACTGGATGATGAATAGTAACACTATATATATATATATATATATATATATATATCCGATATGGGTGGTGTCTGATCACATCGCACGCACATGAGATGTCCACGACGGTGCAAGTCATGGAGGCAAGGACATATCGGAAATGGATGATGGGGATCCGACATGTGCCCCATGAACACTTGGGCATCGAGTTGGTTTTCTCCCTTGCATGGAATTACTTTTCTCCTAAAAAAAGTAATAGATTTTTCTTCTGATTTGTAGGCTTATTTTGTACGTAAGAGCAAGAATAATTTGGATGTCGAACGCTTTGATCGTCAAAAGTCAAAACACATCGAGAATAGGGCCGTGCAGCTCGACGAAGAAAAGTCAAGTAATGTACTACGGAACGGCAAAACAAATTCAGTAGGCTTGTGGAGCGAACAACTTATTTTAAGAAAACTCTCTTCCACAATAAGACCGCGGTGGTTATTTCTCTTCTTAGTGATTCCTATGAATCGCCTACGTGTAGGAAATAGTGGGCTGGCCCAATACTGTACATTTCTTTCCCATTGCCTGCAGCCTGGCTTTTCTTCAGTTTTTTGGCTTTCATTTTCCATTTTCAGTGTTTTTTCCTTTGTTTATGTATGATTTCCTTCATTTTTTTCCTTTCAGGTTTTCATCATTTTTTCATTTTTATTTTTTCAACACTTGTCTACTTTTTTCACGCATAATGTACATTTCGTTTATACACAACGGACATTTTTATTACATATGTTCAGCATTTCTGAAATACATGGTTAACATTATTTTAATATAGGTTTTACTATCTATGTTTTTTCTTACACATTTTAAATTTGTTTTTATATATCAAGAACATTTCTTTATACATGTTTAATATTTTTCGAATAGATAATTACATTCTTTAAATAAATGTTTGATGTCTACGTTTTTTCAACACATGTCTACATTTTGTTATACACACTGTACATACTTTTATACATGTTTAACATTTTTATAATATATGATTAACATCTTTTCAGATATACATTTTGATTTCTAGTTTTTTCTACATATTGTACATCTTTTGTGTACATATGAAATATTTGATTATACGGGTTAATTTTTGTAAATATACATGGTTAAAATTTCATGAATAGAAGTTGGGAAACAAGTATATCTCTTGTAGAAACCTAATAAAAGAAAAGATAATCATATGCATAAAAAATGTGCGTAAGTATATTGTACAAAGAACCAACCATACGTAGCACAGACGGGAACTTCTATATTCAGAAGGCGCGGACATTAAGGGCATGTTTGGGACTGCTCCGCTTCACCAAAGTCAGTTTCACTCCATCAAATCCACTTTGGAGCAGTTTCATACAGAAGTTGTAGCACTACTAAAGAGAATGTTTGGCTTCCATCTATCTCCAGCTTCAGGAATGAGAATTTTGGTGAAAATATCTATTTGATTTGATTAGGGGGGAGAAACAAAGGGGTATCCAATTACTGGTGGCAGTGATGGGTAATTTTCCACCAAGTCTAGCTTCTAAAGTTTTTTTGGAGCAGCCCCTAAAGAACTTCATAAAAATTGTGAGATATACCCTAGATTCTAGTTTTTTTTTGTGGAGCGTCATATCGTGGAGCTACCCCATTTGGCTTTTGTTTTCTAAAGCGGAGCTGAATTTTAAGAAGTGGAGCAGTCCCAAACAGGATCTGTTAAAATATTTCTCCTTGACACGGCTAGGATCAAGGTCTCATGGGTAAAAGTGGGAGCGTCTGAAAAATTCTCATATAACAAAGAGTTTAGGATCCAAGACTATGTGCACTGTTTGACGCCGCCGCCGCCGCCTCCTAAAAAAGACCTAGCCGCTCCACCACTCCGTCTCCACCATAGATTGGTTCCCCCTCCTCCGGTCGTCCTTGCCGATGTCGGGAGGGGTGGGGAACCCGATCTATGAGTGGAGTCTTAATAATAGCAGTGTTTTTATTAGATTGGTTTAGGGTTTTGGTAGTCGTCTTCTTCTTTAGAGATGACATCGTCTACAATAAATAATCTTCGTCCCTTCGTTCAATGACGAGATCTGCTTCCCGACGTCAATGGTGGTGTTGGAAGATTAAATTTATCTAGATATGGTCCTTCAGATCTTGCTTCGGCGGATCGGTTTCGGATTTATTTTTTCTCATGGTCGCCGCGAGGAGGATTGTCCTCGCAATATCAGTCATGGCTGCTACATCCTCGACAATGGTGATTCGTACTCTCGACTTCCAGCAACGTCGACCTGGCTGTTTAGTTTTTTGTCCCTGGGATACCGGTGTTGGTACTCTTGTCGATGTTGGTTGATTACTTTAATGGCGACGTGTGTGCATCGCAGCCTTGCCATCATGGCTCAAATTAAAACAATAGGAGAACCCTCGTTGGTATTTACAGGTATGTGGTTTGATACTTTTGTTATGTTTCTACGGCTGACTTCTCCCGCAAAAAAAAATGTTTCTACGGCTAACTTCCGAAAAGTACAAGACTGTGTGTCATGTTAGAAGAAAGAGTTTTAAGATCTTGAAGATTTGCTCGTTGTAATCAGCTCATGTATCTCACCATGTACCATTTGCTACTATAAATATATCA
>NC_041382.1:45121059-45132872 GCF_002162155.2 Triticum dicoccoides
GTGTGTTTAGGACCCAGCGGCCACTTCAATTTTTGGTTTGGGCGTGGTGGTGCCCGGGACAGCGAAAGCGGATCCGGTCTGGTTCGGTTCTGGTCAAGGCAAAAGTATTTATCTTGCTATTAGTCATTATTATTAACTCAAATTCCCAATCATGATTCAGGATTAATATTCCTGGCTCTGCTCCAACTTATACGTGAAGCCAGCTGCATCCATCGAGTGGTTCCTATTTCTGCATCTGGTGCGGTCGTGCGGACGACACGACACGAGCCCTTGCTACTTACTCAATCCAAATATTAGCCAACTAATTCATGTTTAGTCAAAAAAAAAGCATTACTTGATGAACAAATTGCTTCCATGCTCTGAGCAAATTGAGTAAGTCAGTGTGCCATCTTTGCAGAGTAGGCTGGGCTGCCGTTCAAGTATTCCAGCACAAGAGTCGGGCAAATCAGTCCGAACGATCGCCGTGTTAAGCCAACCAGCTGATTTTTTGCAGTAAAAAATCCGAAGCAAAAGCAGTATGGCATCGTTGCTGCACTACATCCTCACAAACACACATCTGTGGCACTCTACAGCAACATAGCATCGTTAAACGCTACCAGGGCAGTCAGTAGCCGACGAGGACCAATGGCTTCGGCAGTCGGTGGAGTTCGTCCCAGTGCAGATTCAGTAGCCAATCGACCTCAATTTGCCTGCCAAACAACAAAATCGGTATCATGTGAATGCATCGGGCTCTGTAGTATCTTGCTTCCAGAATATGTAGCTTAACTTAACTACTGTACTTCTGAACCCAACGATTTAGATGCAAGATATATGCTTTTATTTCATCTAACAAGCTATTGGAAACCCAGTTAAACGTAATGAATCATATAAATCACCATAGGCTGAGCATGCACATTAGCTCGGCAAAAGAAGTGGCGTCATGAGTAAGACCAAAGGAATTTAGAGAAGAAAGCTAATAACAGGAGAATACAAAGGTAAACGTGCACAAGGAATTGCACAACACCGCATACTCATCATGAGTTAGAAGAATGGAAGAAAAAGTAGGCATGCAGTTCTCTGATACGGTAGCCATACATCAAAAGTAAAGAAGGTGGGCTACATATCTTAAGTCAGGGGAACAGAATACCTGCAAAAATTAGTTGATTTTAGGGCTTAAGTAGAACTGCGGATCCCTGAAGAACCTGACAATTGTCTCTGCCTTATCCCTGGAGAGGTCAGTGTTTTCTAGGATAGAACTCTCGGATGCTTTTGCAATTGCTTCAATGGAGCCAATAGCTTGGGCAAGCTATGAAATCAAGAGCATGACTATCAGCATGGCATGATACTGATATGACTACTGTAGATACAGAAAACACACGGTAGTTAAATAGAAATATGAAATTTGGTGTTCACTGTTCATCAATAGATTTTAACTGCAATTAGCATGGCATGACAAATTGTACAGAGCAAATATGAGAGAATGGAGGACTTCTCAAGTTAGATAATCCGGCAAATGCTTAGTTCTCATTCTTGAATAGTTGCATAGCATCAAGTTTTTCATGAGAGGAGGCACAATAATTATGTTTGAGCCTTTGAGCACTTGTCTACGGTGAACTGTCATCAACCATGCTTTAGAAAAATGATTGCCAACGGCAAGGCAAATGATTGTACTTATTGTCAATACCATTTGAGTTGTTTTTCTCACTAGAGCCAAAACTCGCAAATAATTCAAAACTGAAATTGACTACTCCCTCCGTTCCTAAATACTTGTCTTTCTAGACATTTCAAATGACTACTACATACGGATGTATGTAGACATATTTTAGAGTGTAGATTCACTCATTTTGCTCCGTATGTAGTCATTTGTTGAAATGCCTAGAAAGACAAGTATTTAGGAACGGAGGGAGTAGTCAGTAACCAAGAGATCATCCAGTTACATATTAAGATAAAAGATAGTTCAGTACACACCATATTGGCATCGTGATCATCAATACCAGGAATAGAGGTGAGCACTCGTACATAGGCATCCATGCACTGAACTGCTTGCTCCTGCTACAGACACAGGCAAGAAATCACTTAGCTTACTTTAGTGCAGCGATATAGTGCAGCGATAGATCTGGAAGCATGTGAAAGTACCTCATTCCTCATTGTTGAGCTAATGTCCTGCTGCTTGCATACTGAACAAAAAAAATGTGTTGATCTGTGTCAGATGCTTGCAGCTTAGGACTTGATCATGAGTCAAATTAAGTTAGATATTAACCTCCACGGGCATGAGCAATCTTGAGCATCATCTCAAATCCCATCTCTGGATCGTTAACAGACACAAATGTAGGGGAGCCAAGCTCCATGCCATACCTTGGTTAAGACACACATGAGTAACAATGATCCAACTAACATACCCCAGCACTAGCAAAATACATATTAGGTGCTTACTTGAAATAAGACTGATTAAACGATTCGATTTGCTCCACCGTGGGAACAGAGACAACGACATAGAGATTTTTGAACTGCCTCTTCAATGCATTCACCCTGCAACAGGAATCATTCCAACATTGAAGCCACCATTACAATCGTTACAGCAAACAAACACCATAGCAGCATGCTGCTGTAAAACATAGCAGGGAAGAGTGTCGCACCTGCTAAAAACAGCAGCTGCATTCCCACAATCCCAGCTCGTCTCAAAGATGAAAGCAACTGATAGCCCCCCATTGTTGAAGATGAAGTCCTGTAATACACCTCCTCCATCAGTTTTTGCAAAGACAGCACAGAATCATTCGCGACTTGTGACTTGCAGGGCCGGAAGAGATGCTTACAGGAGATATCGACAGGAAGTTTAGGCGATACAAGTTGGCGGCCAGGAACGCGCCAATGAAGTTGATAAGGTGGTGTTCCTGCTTGTCTCTCCACGCGGTGCTCATCATGCATATTCCACGGCCTGCGGCACGACACCCAGCGGATCCATTAAGATCTAATTCAGCATATGGATATGTCCAGAAAAAATCAGCAGATGGTTAACTGTGAGGTTGTTTGTACCACGATCAAAAAATGCTGGTAGTAAGTTATTTAACTCCTTACTGGTCCGTGTTCAGAACCTTCATTCAGCAAAGCAATTTCTGAATTCTCTGAACCTAACCTTGGAACCACACAGCAAAACAATTTCTGAATTTTCCGAACCTAACCTTCCACAAGTAACAGAACGGAAGGGGCGATTCCTCCGGGCATGGCTACGCTACTGATACATGCGCATGGTTGCGTGAGGATTCTCCACTCAAAATTGGTCATGAATTCCCATCAGCACATCACATACGCAAGCAGGCAAACCTTTCGGCCAAGTCGAGCAACTGACGGCCGCCACGGCATGCCCGGGCTTAGTAGGCAGAGCGCGCTGCAGCGAATCGCGTGACGACGTGCTGTCCCGTGCCGGAACCCTAGCTAGCTAGCGAGGGCGGCGCGTGCGTGAGTGAGCTGGTGAATTGGCGGGTGGATCGGCGCCGCACCTGGGGTTGGGGCTGGGGCGGGAGCGGGCTGGGGATGTGGCGGCCGGGCGGAGGTCCGGCTGGCGCAGCGCTCCATCTGGGGAAGAGAGGAGAGGAAGCCGGAGCAGAGTAAGACGACGAGGCCGCGGCGGTGCGGTGGAGCGAGGCTTCGTCTCGTCGCCGTCGCCGCGCCTGCGTTCGAGGGGGCGGTGGAGGTGGGCCTGGACAGCTCGGTGGGCTGCGAACGGCCTTCTCTTTTTTATTTCGAAATGTTACAAGAGTAAAATATATATGTCCCTAAAAAAGAGTAAAATATAGCACAAGTCCTAAAACTATTCGAGAGGTGTCAAAATAATTCTAATACTATAAAAATGCATGTTTGAGTCCTAAAAGTTTGTCAAGTGTGTCATCAGTAGTCCTATTTGCGCTGCATCAACTTTCACTTGCATAGATGTCACGTCGACTACTACCATGTGGGAACTTTTCACAAAAAAAAACTCAAAAAGGTCATCTCTTCTAATTGTGTGGCCCTCCTCCTTGCACACATCCTCTCCCTTGCCTTCTTCGCCACCTTTGACGGCGACAATCCACCTCAGGAATATGGTTGTGTGCATCACTCGATGCAAAGGTCGAGAGTTACCATCCTTTAAAAAAAGAAATAGTCCATCTTGACACCCGATCGTCGTGAGTGTGGTGAGCTTCTTTGCTACACCGCTAAAACCATTCTAACACATCTACCTTCGCTGCTCAAGAAGGATCGTTGGTTCTGGGAAGGAAGTTGGGATGAAGTCGTCCAGACTTTCGTGGCGGGTGAAAGGAGGAGGACTGAGGTCGGAGCATGCCTGCTTGCTGCCGCCACCACGCCCTCTCGATTGCGCTGTCGTCGTCACGCCCTTTGAGGAAAGGCAGTTGTCGCCGTGTGGGGAGAGGGTCCGGGCCCGTCACGTGGGAAACCAAGACCAGCTGCGACACAGATGGGATTTCAGTGACTGGATCATGTGAGAGAATTAGGGGCATGGGCTGTACAAAGTTAGTAAAAAGTTGAGTCATCTATTTTGAAACGGAAAGAATAGATGACATCCATGCAAATTTTGTACAAGGAGAAGGGTCACAAAATTTACCGAAAAAGGCTTTCGCCCCGCTTTATAGATAAAGCCCAACAGCCAACAAAGTTCGTCCACAACACACACACACGCAAAGGTCTGACACGGCAAGAAGTCAAAAGGGCTAATGCTGAGGGCACAGCTCAACAAGCCCTGAAAAGCAAAAAAGGCACGCACACGGAGGGTGCTGCACAACATCTAGTCTGGCTTCGGTGGTGGCGGGAGGAGCGGGGGCGCCAAGCTGAAGGCCATCGAGCGAAGGTCGGCGATGAGGTTGTTGATGACGTCCCAATCCTGGGGGCGGCTAAGCAGCCGCCAGAGCTGCAAGTATCCACATATTTTAAAAATGGCGTCAGTAGCACGTCGAAGAGGGACCTTCTGAATGACAAGCTTATTGCGAACAGTCCAGATCGTCCAGGCAAGGACCCCAACGCAGAGCCATCTGATATGGCGGTAGCGAGGGGAGAAGCATGGATTTCTGCAAGCAGGTCAGGGAAGTTGGTGTTACACCACTGGCCCCCAACAGTCTCGCGGAAGCAGGACCAGAGGAACTGGGCCGTAGGGCACGAGAAGAAGATGTGGTTAGCATCCTCCACCGTGTCGCACAAGGGGCACATCCCGTTCCCAGGTCCATTACGCTTACGGACCTCCACGCCCGTTGGGAGGCGACCGCGAATCCATTGCCATATGAAGATCCCGATCTTCAAGGGCAGGCGGATATCCTAAATCAAGCTAAAGGGTTCGGGGGCCGTCGAGGGGGCGATGGCCGCGTAGAGGGATTTGGTGGAGAAGCAGCCGGAGGGCTCAAGCCACCACGAAGTGACATCCGGGGAGTCAACGCCGTCCATAGGGAGGAGGGCGATGTCCTGCATAAGGGCGTCCCAGGCAGCAACTTCGGGAGGGCCGAAGGGGCGGCGGAAGGTGAGGCGCCCTAAGTCAATAAGGGCCGCCTCGACAAAGATACGAGGGTCAACTGCAATTATGAAGAGCACGGGGAATCGCGCGGCCAAGGGGGAGTCCCCAAGCCATCGGTCAAACTAGAACAGGGTCGAAGATCCGGTACCAACCGCTATGGAAGTGCCAATTCGAAGCACCGGAAGCAGCTGGACGACGACCTGCCAGAACTGGGAACCGCCCGAGCGCTGACAGAAAGCAAGGGGTTGTCCACGAAGATATTTGTTCTAGATGATGGTGAGCCAGAGACCTCCATCGCCATTGGCAATGCGCCAGAGCCAACGAGTCAGGAGGGCTATGTTCATGCGGTGGGAGGACAGGATCCCAAGACCTCCCTGGTCCTTGGGTTTGCAGATATCAGGCCAGCTAACCATATGGTACTTCTTCTTATCTCCCTCTCCAGCCCAGAAGAATCTGGATTGGTACTTGGCGATCTCCTGATGTAGGGTCTCATGGAGGCTATAGAAGCTCATGAGGAACCATAGAAGGCTAGCCAGCGAAGAGTTGATGAGAATCACCCGAGCAGCCTTAGACAGCAAACGCCCTTTCCAAGGTTCAACTCGATGTTGCATACGGGTCACCGTGGGGCGGAGGTCCGCCACGGTGAGGCGCGAGTCACTAATGGGGATCCCCAAGTATGTCGTGGGGAAAGAACCCAACCTACAATTAAGGCGATCTGCGATGGACTGTGCTTCCTCAGGGGGGAACCCGAGCACCATCACTTCGCTCTTATCGAAGTTAATGGTTAGGCCCGACATCTGTTGGAAGCACAGGAGGAGGAACTTTAGGTTAGCAATGTCTTCGGCGGTGCCCTCCACCATAATAATGGTATCGTCCGCATATTGGAGGAGGGAGTGTCGTGGTTCTAAGTCTGAAAGTAATGTAGGGGGGTAAGTATGGAGAGGCGAGGTCTTAGCTATGGAGAGGTTGTAAGGACGCAAGGTTTACGAGTTCAGGCCCTTCTCGGAAGAAGTAAAAGCCCTACGTCTCGGAGCCCGGAGGCGGTCGACTGGATTATGCGTGTATGATTTACAGAGGTGTGAACCCTTGTCTCGGAGGAGGGGGTGGCTTATATAGAGTGCGCCAGGACCCCGGCCAGCCCATGTTACGAAGGGTTCAATGTACATTAAGGTAGGGCGTTACTGATAACGCTAGTAATAAAGTGCTATGATGACCATAAAAGCTACTTAATGACCGACCGTTAGCGTGCGGAGTGACTTTAGGTCTCCTGGCCGTCGAGTGGTTGGATCTTGGTCGAGTAATTGCTTCTTGGTCGAATGTCTTCGAGTCTGTCGAGTGGAACACCTCCAAGTCGATTGAAAGGTGATTTATTCTAGAGGTGTCCTTGGATAGGGCAGTTAGGACAGGTCCGTGACCCTACCCTAGGTACATAGCTTCATCATTAGCCCCCGAATGGATCGAGGTTTGAGTGGGGAAGGAGTTGAGGACTTCTCCGACTCGTTTTCTATGCCGTGAGCATATCTTGTTTCGGATCAACGGATCTGAGTGACGACAGCAACTCCCTTTTCAGTCGCCTTGATCCATTCTTAATTCTTCGCCGAGTGAGTTTCTTTACTTGTAAGGCTCCGAGTGACGGTGCAGAGGAGATCTTTGGTCTGACAAGTTATTTGCTGCCCGCGGATTTAGTGGGATCCGAATTTTGGGAAGCGCGTGAGACAGGGGAGGCCGCAGTAATCGGACAAGATAGAGCGGAGCTGCCTCGATTCCCGCGCCACCTTTTTCGCCACGTATCGCTCGTGCGGTCGTTGCGGGATTTGACAGAGCCATCTGGGCCTACCTGTCAGCCACTCGGAAGCGGCCTCATATAAGGCGTTGGACCGGAGTCTCCCGAACAGTGTGCCCCATTATCTCTTCTCCTCCTCACGCCTCTCCTCTGCGCTCGCTCTCGCTCCAGCACCACCGCGCCACACGCGTCTCGTCGGCGACAATGGTGAAGGAGAAGACAGCGGCTCTGGAGCGGGCAAAGAAGGCGACGGCGAGGTCAAAGGGGAAGGCGACGAGCCGGGGCGGATCCTCCTCGCGGACTGGCCTGCCGAAGGGTTGGATCCAGGGCAACTGGATCCACTCGAGGATCTCCCAAGAAGACCTCGATGACCTGGCCGAGGGAGGGCTGATCCCCTACGACTCGGCGCGGCTTCCGGGGAAGGAATCTGAGCCGCAACCCCGGGAGGGTGAGCGCGTTCTTCTTGCCACCCACGTCGACCGTGGGTTTTCCTTGCCTCCTCATCCTTTCTTCCAAGGGTTTCTGAACTTCTTTGGGGCTCAACTCCACCATTTTACCCCCAACTCAATCGTTTATCTTGCCGCGTTCATTTCCTTGTGTGAGAACTTCTTGGGTTGTCGACCTCACTGGGGTCTTTTCAAGCATATTTTCACTTGTCGCTCCTAGACAGTGAAAAAGGATAATCCGAGTGACGAGAGGACCCAAGTGATCCAGATGTGTGGGGGTCTTGGCATTCAGACGAGGGGAAAAAGCTCCTTTCCGGCCATGATTCTTCCCAATTCAGTTCGCGGATGGCAGTCGACCTGGTTCTACTGCAAAGACCAGTCGACGCCAGGGCAATCGACTGGCTTCCCTCCCTTTACCATGGACCGAGTGGAAAAACCCTCCCCTTTGAAGGTGCTCCCGGAGGAGAAGGCGCACGTGAAGGTGCTGGTCGACCGAGTGGTCCAGCTTATTCGTGACGGGGTCACTGGTATGGATCTCTTGGAGGTCTTCCTTCAGCGGCGCATCCAGCCTCTCCAAGCCCGAGACCATCCGATGTGGATGTATTCGGATCTTGAAGACTCCACTCAGATCCACCCGGAGGAGGTCGACGACGACACGCTGGAGAAGTGACTGTCTGGCATTACCGGGAATAAGGACAATCCCAGGGGAGCCAGGAGAGTCCCTCCATTCAACCAGTCCCACGCACCAGAGCAGGTCTGATTCTGAGTTTTTGCTTGTAATCTGAATTCACTCGCGTAGCTGCCTATATTGCATCGACTGACTTCAATCTACCTGCTTTCTTTCAGGCCATTATTGAAATGTATTCAATGCCCAACGGGGAGCAAGAGCAAGCTCTGGAAGGCGAGGCGAGTGGCAGCGAAAGCGGCGAGTGGACTTCCGATGGTGAAGGGGATGGAGGAAGCGACGACTCAGGCGGTGGAGAAGAAGTCGAGTCGCCTCCTCGCAGGGAGAGGCGATCCAAGCTTGACCAAGAACGGCCGAGTGCCCGTGACAAGGCAACTGCTCCGGCTGGTCAGTCTTCGAAGCGCCCTCGGATCTCTTCACCAACCCCGACTGATAAGGCGCCAAAGCACCCCAGAGTTGTAGAGCCGAAGACTCGGAAGGCGTTGCCGAAAATCAAGATTGACATCCCCGTTGCTTCCGCGTGAGTGCCTCTCTTTGCATTCACTCGACGCTCCGCGCTGTTTGTTTTTCTTATTTTAACTGGACGAACTTTGGAATTGTCAGTGCTGCCACTTCCGGGACCTCGGCTTACAGGGATGATGATGAGGTGATGGAGGATGGGGTCACTTCTAATCCGGGTATGATTTCTGCCATACTATCTTTATTCGGTCGATTCAACTGCAATGTGCCTCATTGGGTGACGTGATTTTGGCAATTGAACTTTGCACAGCTCCCAACATTATTGACCTCCCTGATGATGATGAAGAGTCCGAGAGGCCTTTGACGAGGAGGAATAGGCGAGCTCCTGTAAGTGAGGCGCTACAGTCGACGCCGAGGGCGGAGCCGGTCGTTCAGGACACTAGCGACGACAATCGGGGTTCTGTTACCTTCGCCGAGCCACTGTCGAGTGCCTTGCCTTCTTCGTCGACTGCTCGAGCCCCTGTCGACCCGCCTTCACTTTTTGCAACCCATCATGTCCCGGAGGATGAGGTGAATGCTGCTAGGGAAGCCATACGCCAGGCGGGCATTATGATGGAGAAGATGAAGATGGTGCGGGACGCCAGCCAAGCCGCCTACGATGCCAGCTCGGCTCTCCAGAGCAACGTTCAGGTTAGTCGGCTATCTGAAGATTCTTTTCGAAAATCTTTGCGTCTGTACACCCACTGGGTGCGTCGATTGAAGTTTTGGACTAGTGGAGACTATGGTGGACTGCTGGCAGTTGACTGTAGTCCTTGTATTTTGCCGAATGTATAAACCAAACTGGTAGTTTGTCTCTTCCACTCGACTTCGACGGGCCGGTCGTGTGGGATCAGAACCGGTGGGGGCACACTAAGTGCACCCACTGGGTGTAGTCCCCGAGACTATGGTGGACTGCTGGCAGTCGACTGTAGTCTGAGTTCTACTTTCTTTTTTTTTGTTTTTTTGGACTCGACTGCGGCGGGCCGGTCGAGTGGGATCAGAACCGGTGGGGGCACGCTAAGTGCACCCACTGGGTGTAGTCCCCGAGACTATGGTGGACTGCTGGTAGTCGACCGTAGTCTTAGTATTTATTGCCTTTGTTGTTGTTTTTTTGCTGTAATGATAACTTCTCTCCTTTGATTTCAGAAATCTTGCGATCTTGGAGCTCGCTTTGCTGACTTGGAGAAGCAGCAGATTCAACTGAACCTTGATTTGGAGTTGGCCAGGACAGAGCTGCAAAAGGTCAGAGACGGCGCCGCAGGTAAGACGATTTTGTCGACTGGTTAGTTTTTAGGCTTGAGTACCCTTCTGCTATTTCCGAATCAATCATCATTTCTTTGCAGAAAAACTGAGAGAAGCTCTGGCGAAGAAGGATCAGGACTTGGCTGTTGCCCGTAAGGAGGTTGACGACAAGACCGCTCTGGCCGAACAGAAGCTGGCTTCGGTCGGCCAGTTAGAAGAAGAGAATACCAGGCTGAAGACCGCTCTGAATGAAGCCAACAGGGAGTGTACACGTTGGAAGAAGGATAACCTCAAACTAAACGAAAAGATGGAAGGCATCGCTTGCAGGAGGGACGATCTGGAGAGCTACTTGAGGAGCCTCGCCAAGAAGTTGTACATCAAGCTTGAAGGTGCACATTTAGTTCCGACTGGTGTTTTTTTTGTGTCGACTCAGTGTATGAAAATTGACTTATCCTTGGATCGTGAATGCAGAGTTTTGCCAGAACTTTGAAGAGGAGACTGGGCGGATCGAACCATGTTTGGATCCAATAAACTCTCCCGTGAAAGATGAAACTGCCATGAATCTGCTCCGACTGGAATCTCGCATCGACGGTGCCGTGGACTACTTGGCTCGACTGAAGGTCTCCATGTCACGGATCGACCCGACACTTTGGCCAGAGGCTACGCTCCAAAATGATCTCGAGTCTCTGATGACTCGACTTAACGGAATCCCTGACCGAGTGCAGGAGTGGAAGAAGTCTTCTGCTCGGTGTGGTGCTGATGTGCCTCTGTCCTTGGTTCGTGTCCACTGCAAGGAGGTGCGACAAGACAAGCTGGCGGCAATCAAGGTCGCCAACACCCAGAAGCATGACTTCCGAACCTTTATGGAGACTTTCATCGCTGCAGCCACTCAGATAGCCGACGGCGTCGACCTGGATGAGTTCGTCGAGCCTTCCAGCCCTCCTCCCGCGGAGTGAACAAACTCTTATGTCCCACTTTAAATTTGCCTCGGGATGCCGAGTGGTTTTTGTAACCGTTAAACTTTTTTGGGCTGCATGTCCGAGTACTTCGATCTGTGATTTGGAACCTTTGGAATTTATCCGAACTTGGTTTACCGTTGGATATCTTTATGAATCTCCTGCTGAGTGAACCCATTCTTCATTCGAGACAACCTTTGCATTCATAGCGCAGCTCCGAAGGAGAGGGAAGCAGTCGACCTATGTCTTGTATTTGTGGCGAAGCTCCCCAGGAGAAGGCGGCGATCGACCCACACCCCGTTACTGCAGAGTGGGACGGAGTGCACATTGTATTTGTGGCGAAGCTCTCAAGGAAAAGGTGGCAGTCGACCTTCACCTTGTTACTGCAGAGCAGGATGGAGCGCACATTGTATTTGCGGCGAAGCTCCCCAGGAGAAGGTGGCAATCGACCTGACCCTCGTCGTCCTTGAGGAATGAGATGTGTTTCGTACTTAGGCGAGTATTGGACCGCAGCTAAGCCCCCGAGTGGGAGGATTGCTCTCCACTCGGTAGGATTTTTTCAAACTTAGGCAAGTGCCGGACTGCAGCTAAGTCTCTAAGTGAGAGAACTTAGGCGAGTGCTGGACTGCAGCTAAGCCCCCGAGTGGGAGGATTTCTCTCCACTCGGTAGGATTTTTTCAAACTTAGGCGAGTGCCGGACTGCTGCTAAGTTTCTAAGTGAGAGATCTTA
>NC_041382.1:45133333-45160972 GCF_002162155.2 Triticum dicoccoides
GAGTGGGAGGATTGCTCTCCACTCGGTAGGATTTTTTCAAACTTAGGCGAGTGCCGGACTGCAGCTAGGTCTCTAAGTGAGAGAACTTAGGCGAGTGTTGGACTGCAGCTAAGGCCCCGAGTGGGAGGATTGCTCTCCACTCGGTAGGATTTTTTCAAACTTAGGCGAGTGCTGGACTGCAGCTAAGCCCCCGAGTGGGAGGATTGCTCTCCACTCGGTAGGATTTTTTCAAACTTAGGAGAAACGGATTCGCAGCTAAGCCCCCGAGTGGGAGGCTTGCTCTCCACTCGGTAGGATTTTTTCAAACTCAGGCGAAACGGATTCGCAGCTAAGCCCCCGAGTGGGAGGCTGGCTCGTCACTCGGTAGGAAACTGTTTTTACAAACTTAGGCGAAGCGGATTCGCAGCTAAGCCACCCACTGGGGGATTTCTTACACAAACAAAAACAATAATAATCACTGGGAAAATTATAACGCTCTTGTCTTTGACAAATAAACTATAGGCGTTTTTCTTATTACATCTCATCCGAGTGAGAATTCAAGTATAAAAGGGGCGGAGTAGCTCCGCATTCCAGGCTCGTGGCTCATCAATCTGACGATCGACATTGTAGAGGTGGTATGCTCCATTGTGGAGGTCTCTGGTGACTATGAAGGGGCCTTCCCAAGTAGGAGCGAGCTTGTGTGGTTTCTGCTGATCCACTCGGAGGACTAAGTCTCCTTCTTTGAAGGCTCGGCTCTTCACATTTCTGGCATGGAATTGACGCAAGTCTTGCTGATAGATGGTCGATCGAATCAAGGCCATTTCTCTTTCTTCTTCTACGAGGTCGACTGTGTCCTGCCGGGCTTGTTCTGCCTCATCTTCTGAGTAGAGCTCGACTCTGGGAGTGTTGTGAAGCAGGTCACTCGATAAGACTACCTCGGCTCCGTAGACCAAAAAGAATGGGGTTCTTCCGGTCGATCGATTCGGGGTTGTCCTCAATCCCCAAAGGATTGATGGAAGCTCGTCGACCCATGCACCTGCTGCGTGCTTGAGATCGCGCATCAATCGGGGTTTCAGTCCTTTGAGAATTAGGCCGTTTGCCCTTTCTGCTTGCCCATTCGACTGGGGGTGAGCGACTGAAGCATAGTCGACCCGAGTGCCCTGAGAGGCGCAGAAGGCCCTGAATTTGTCGGAATCGAAGTTTGACCCGTTGTCGGTGATGATGCTGTGTGGAACTCCATATCTGAATATCAACTCTCTGATGAAACTGATAGCGGTGCAAGCATCAAGATTCTTGATAGGCTTGGCTTCAATCCATTTGGTGAACTTGTCGACTGCTACCAGCACATGAGTGAAGCCGCTCCTGCCTGTTCTCAGTGGCCCAACCATGTCTAGCCCCCAAACAGCGAAGGGCCAGACGAGTGGAATGGTTTTCAGGGCTGACGCGGGCTTGTGCGGCATATTGGAGTAATACTGACATCCTTCACATTTGTCGACTATCTCTTTCGCCATCTCATTGGCTCTTGGCCAGTAGAACCCCGCTCGGTATGCTTTAGCCACAATGGTCCGAGAGGACGCATGATGACCACAGGTCCCCGAGTGGATATCGTTAAGGATCATCTGACCTTCTTCTAGTGTAACACACTTCTGGCCGACCCCAGTCGCGCTTTCTCTATATAACTGTCCCTTTATGACTATAAAGGCCTTGGATCGACGGACGATCTGTCGAGCCTCTTCTTCGTCTTCTGGGAGTTCTTTCCTTAGGATGTATGCGATGTACGGTTCCGTCCAGACGGGAGTGATAACCAAGACTTCCATGACTAGGTCGACCACAGCTGGAACTTCAACTTCACTCTGATCCGTGGCACTTTTTGGCTGCGGGGCCTCTTCAGCGAAGGGATCCTCCTGGACTGATGGTGTGTGGATATGTTCTAGAAACACATTGCTGGGAATGGCTTCTCTTTTGGAACCTATTTTTGCCAGATCATCACCTGCTTGATTTTTCAGTCGGGGTATGTGGTGAAGCTCTAACCCCTCGAATTTATTCTCCAGCTTTCTCACTGCATTGCAATAACCAGTCATGGCTGGACTTCTGACGTCCCATTCCTTCATCACTTGATTGACCACCAAATCTGAGTAGCCATAGACCATGAGGCGACGGATGCCGAGTGAAATGGCCATGCGCAACCCATATAAAAGTGCTTCATATTCTGCCTCGTTGTTAGAGGAATCAAAGTGGATTTGAAGAACATATCTGAGTTTATCTCCTCTTGGAACCACTCCGGCGCTGGAACCATTTAGCATCTTGGAACCGTCAAAAAACATGGTCCAATGCTCCGAGTGAACCTGAGTCGGCAGTTGTTGTTCAATCCACTCGGCGACGAAATTCGCGATTGCTTGGGACTTGATAGCTTTCTTTGCCTCAAACTTGATATCTAGGGGAAGGAGTTTGATCGCCCGTTTTGCCACTCGACCGGTTGCATCCCTGTTATGCAGGATCTCTGACAATGGAGCGTCGCTGACCAATGTAATGGAATGATCAGAGAAGTAGTGAGCAACTTTCTTGGTGGTCATATAAATCCCATATACAAGCTTCTGATAGTGAGGATATCTTTGCTTTGACGGGGTCAAGACTTCAAAAATATAATATACTGGGCGATGAACTTTGAAGGTTTTCCCTTCCTCGTCCCGCTCGACCGTAAGTACCATACTGACGACTTGTCCTGTGGCTGCAATATAAAGCAGCAAAGGCTCCTTGCTGATTGGGGCAGCAAGCACCGGCTGGGTGGAGAGCAGAGCTTTGAGCTCTGCAAATGCTGCATCAGCTTCAAGAGTCCACTCGAACTTGTCGGACTTCTTCATCAATCGGTAAAGAGGCAATGCCTTTTCACCGAGACGAGATATGAATCGACTTAGGGCGGCCAAGCAACCAGTAAGCTTCTGGACGTCGTGCACTCGCACAGGGCTTTTCATTCGAAGTATAGTGCCAACTTTTTCTGGATTGGCGTCGATTCCCCGTTCGGAAACGAGAAAACCGAGTAACTTTCCGCCAGGGACTCCGAATGTGCACTTTGATGGATTAAGCTTGATATCATACCTCCTGAGGTTGGCAAAGGTTTCGGCAAGGTCAGTCAGCAGGTCAGAACCCTTCCGTGACTTGACCACGATATCATCCATGTATGCTTCTACATTTCGACTGATTTGAGTGAGTAAACACTTCTGAATCATCCTCATGAATGTAGCTCCGGCATTCTTGAGGCCGAATGGCATGGTAATATAACAGAAGCACCCGAATGGAGTGATGAAAGCTGTCTTGATCTCGTCAGGTCCATACAGACGGATCTGATGGTACCCGGAATAGGCATCCAAGAAAGACAGTCGCTCACATCCCACGGTCGAGTCGACTATCTGGTCGATGCGGGGGAGAGGAAAATGATCTTTCGGGCAGGCCCGATTGATATGTTTAAAATCAATGCACATGCGAAGTGACTTGTCCTTCTCGGGGACCATGACAACGTTGGCGAGCCACTCGGAGTGGTAGATTTCTCGGATGAACTCCGCTGCTAGGAGCCGAGCCACTTCCTCGCCAATAGCCTTTCTATTTTGGACGGCGGACCGTCGGAGATGTTCCTTGATAGGTTTTACTTTTGAGTAGACTCTCAGGCGATGCTCAGCCAGCTCCCTGGGAACACCTGGCATGTCAGAAGGCTTCCATGCGAAAATGTCCCAGTTCTCACGGAGGAACTGGATGAGCGCTTCTTCCTATTTGGAGTCGAGTGTTGTCGAGATATGAGTCGGAGTGGCGCCGGGGTCGGTCGGGTGGATGTGAGCTGTCTTCGTATCGCCAGTCGACTGGAAAGCTGACTCTGTAGTGGGCTTCTTGGCTCACAACAGATCACTCGGGTCTGCAGTCTTCTGGTATTCCTGCAACTCCACCACTGCCATCTGCGCGTCGGTGATCCTCGAACCTTTCTGAAAACATTCTTCCGCTTTCTTCCGATTGCCCGTAATGGTGATCACACCTTTGGGGCCAGGCATCTTAAATTTGAGATACACGTAACATGGTCGGGCCATGAAGCGTGCATAAGCCGGCCTACCCAGAATAGCGTGATAGGCACTCTGGAAGTCCACAACTTCAAACATCAACTTTTCTTCGCGGTAATTCTTGGAATCACCGAAAACCACATCAAGAGCAATCTGGCCGAGTGATTCAGCCTTCTTCCCAGGAATGACTCCATGGAAACTCATGTTGCTGGCACTGAGTCTGGACATCGGAATGCCCATCCCCTTCAACGTCTCAGCGTATAATATGTTCAAACCACTGCCGCCATCCATCAGGACTTTGGTCAGTCGAGTGCCTTCAACAACTGGGTCGACCACCAAAGCTTGCCTCCCAGGGGTGGCGATGTGTATTGGGTGGTCGGACTGGTCGAATGTTATGGCAGTCTAAGACCATTTCAGGTAACTAGGTGTCGCCGGAGCGACCATATTCACCTCTCGGTTAATAACTTTCAGTCGACTTTTGCTCTCAACATCAGCAAAAATCATCAGGGTGGAATTGACTTGAGGGTATCCGTCATCACTATCCTCTTTGTCCTCGACCTTGTCTGACTCCTTTTCCTTACCCTTGGGTTGCTTGCCCTGGAACTGCTGGATCAAGAGTTGACACTGCCGAGTGGTATGTTTCGGGTAAATGAAATTACCCTTTTCATCTTTCTTTGTGTGGACGAGACATGGTAAGTCCAACACATCATTCCCCTCCTGGTCTTTAACCTTTTTTGGATTCCAAGGCCCTTTAGGTTTCCCTTTAGACTTTTCTTGGGCCAAAGCTAAGGCTTCCTCGGGAGCCGCTGGCTCGGCTTTCCGCTTCTATTTCCGATTGGAATTGTCTCCAGTTTCTTGGGCGACTGACTTGAGCTTGCCACTCCTGAGTCGATCCTCATCTTCACCATTAGTGTACTTGGTGGCAATCTCCATCATCCGATTCAGGGACATATCTCCGGTTCGACCGAATTTCAAATTCAACTCTCTGTACATGACGCCTTCCTTGAAGGCACAAACTGCTTGGTGGTCAGGCACATTCTCCATCGAGTGATGTAACGTGATCCATCTCTGGATATAATCCCTCAAAGTTTCATTCGGCTTTTGCACACAAGACCGCAATTCCGCCAGTCCTGCTGGGTGCTTGCATATGCCCTCAAATGTGGTGACGAACACTCGGGAGAGATCTTCCCAAGTGTAAATGCTGCTAGGCGCTAACTGGTTTAGCCACGCTCTGGCCGAGCCCTCCAACATGAGAGGCAGGTGCTTCATGGCCACTTCATCATTGCCGCCGCCAATCTGGACGGCCACTCGGTAGTCCTCAAGCCAAGTATCGGGCTTGGACTCGCCAGTGAACTTACTGACTCCAGTCGCCAACCGGAAATTGGGAGGAATCACAGCAGCCCTGATGGCTCTACTAAAGCACTCTGGCCCCGAAACATGTACTCTGCTGCTGGCAGGCGCATCTCTGTCGTGGCCTTCTCGGTGAGCCCTGTTCCTGTCGACTAGACCCTGGACGAGGATGGATCTCGCGTCAAAGCCTGGCCCTCTGGGGTTGACTGGAATCCTTCGCCCACCACTATGAGGGCGCATGTCATCCTGCTGGCGAGGCACATACGACCCGCTCCTCGGGGGAGGCGTGGGCACTCGACGTCGACCGTCACGATCGACTCGGTGATCATACTGCTCATGGTTCCCATACTGGTCACGCCGGTCTCCACGTCCCTCATGCCTCGGGGGCGATCTCGGGCTGTGAGCCGAGTGGACTGTGTCTGCGGCAACGGATCTGCTGTGAATTATGTTCCGCGATTGAGAAACATCGGAATTCTGATTTCCCGCTGCCTGGAGTAACGCTCTGATCTGCAGCAAGCCTCTGCCAGCCTCCGACTAGGAAGGCTGAATCGAGTCCGCTATACGGGCCGCAGCTGCTAAATTCTGAATCGGAGTCCGATATACCTGCGGGGGCGGGAAGAGCTGAAGTCGACTGGATTCGGGAACCCGTTGTCGCGCACGCTCGTCGAGTGCTCGCTGGAAGTTCTCCAATCGAGTGCACTCGGCCAAGTTTTCCAGGCGCGCGTCCTCCAAGGCGCGAGCCTCGGGGGTTTCTCCAACGATAGGAGTGTGCAGCGCATCCATGTTCCGGCGGCGAAGTTCTTCTCTCTGTCGCGACGTGAGAGGCTCGGGAAGATACTCCTCATGGGGACGCGACGGGTCGCCTCCTCTTGCGCCTCCATCGGTGCAGGTAAAACCGAGGGGACTGGGCGGTCCATCGACCATTAGAACCTCCGCCGCTGGATCGCTGCTGTCGCACTCGGATGCAGTCTCTTCGGAGCCGGTCGAACAGGCCATAGAGGGATTCGTCGGGCTCGATCGCCGCGGCTTGAGGGGTGGCCGACTGACGGGCCACCGCGTGTCTCACCCACCGCCGAAGCCTCGACCGACCGGAGCGCTTGCACCGGCGGGAAGCGGGAAGGGAGGACAACACAGGAGTCGACCAGTAGGGGGTCGACGGTTGCCGCAGGAGAACACCGTGGACGCACGCGCTAAAGTGCGTTGCCCCGCGGACAGGGAGCGCGTCCATGTCGAGCGGAGCCTCCTGAAGCCAGGCGGAGTCGTCGGCGATGAACGTGAGCGCGCCGAGACGGATCTCGCTGCCCTCCACCAAAACTCCGTCGAAAACCATGATGATTCGGGTCGGAAAAGATCGCAACTCCTCCAACAAAATGCTAAAACACCTGCCCCACGGTGGGCGCCAACTGTCGTGGTTCTAAGTCTGACAGTAATGTAGGGGGGTAAGTATGGAGAGGCGAGATCTTAGCTATGGAGAGGTTGTAAGGACGCAAGGTTTACGAGTTCAGGCCCTTCTCGGAAGAAGTAAAAGCCCTACTTCTCGGAGCCTGGAGGCGGTCGACTAGATTATGCGTGTATGAGTTACAGAGGTGCGAACCCTTGTCTCGGAGGAGGGGGTGGCTTATATAGAGTGCGCCAGGACCCCGGCCAGCCCACGTTACGAAGGGTTCAATGTACATTAAGGTAGGGCGTTACTGATAACGCTAGTAATAAAGTGCTATGATGACCATAAGCTACTTAATGACCGACCGTTAGCGTGCGGAGTGACTTTAGGTCTCCTGGCCGTCGAGTGGTTGGATCTTGGTCGAGTAATTGCTTCTTGGTCGAATGTCTACGAGTCTGTCGAGTGGAACACCTCCAAGTCGATTGAAAGGTGATTTATTCTAGAGGTGTCCTTGGATAGGGCAGTTAGGACAGGTCCGTGACCCTACCCTAGGTACATAGCTTCATCAGGGAGACCCCTCCCCCTTCGACGAGGTGAGGGACGATACCATGAATATGGCCAGCATACTTTGCCTTATCAAGGATGGACGCCAGGGCATCAACCACCATCTTGAACAGAAAAGGCAAGAAAGGGTCGCCCTGGTGAACCCCGTAGAGGGTGGGGAAGTAGGGCCCGATGTCCCCGTTGATGTTCACAGCAGTCCGTCCGCAGGAGACAAGCTGCATGACCCTAGTCACCCAACGGTCGTCGAAGCCCTTGCGAAGCAACACTTCCCGCAAGAAGGGCCAGTGGACCGTGTCATAGGCCTTGTGGAAGTCGAGCTTCAGAAACACCACCCGATGGTGTCTCAGCCGGACCTCGTGAAGGACTTTGTGGAATACCAGAACCCCATCAAGAATAAATCGGCCTTTAATGAAGGCGGATTAATTCGGGTGGGTAATCGTGTCCACGAGCAGAGTCACCATATTGGCGTACCCTTTGGCCAAGATCCGAAATATCACATTGATCACGGTGATTGGTCAAAATTGGCGGATGTCGGAGGCGCCCGGGACCTTGGGGATGAGGATCACGATGCCGTAGTTGAGGCGCCCAAGATCCATAGTGCCTGAGAAGAATTCCTCGAACAGGGCCATGACCTCCGGTTTGATGGTCGGCCAGAACGTCTTAAAAAACGTCACTGGTAGGCCATCCGGACCCGGGGCCGAGGAGGGGGTCATCCCTTTAATAGCCTCGAGAACCTCATCTTCGGCGAAGGGGGCCACTAAAGCAGCATTGGCCGCATCCGAGACCAATTGAGCACCGGACCAAATGTCGGGGGCGAGACTAGCCCCACCCCGAGGGGTGGGGGTAAATAGGGCCTTGTAGAAGCCATCCACATGGGAATGGATGGCCGAGGGGCGAACGAGAGGGGTCTCTCCATCCCAGAGGCAGTGGATGGAGTTGCGGCGCCGGCGACCGTTCGCCACTGCCTGGAAATAGGCGGTGTTGGCATCTCCCCGGAGTACCCACCGTTGGGTACCACACAGATGCCAGTAGGCCTCTTCATCAGTGTAGATGGTTGAAAGCTGGTCTTCAAGGTCATATCGCACCACCCACTCATCTGGGGAGATTCCAGACGTGTCAGCACGGGCATCCAGAGCTTGGATAGCCAGCAGAAGGGCCTTTTTCTGCTCTTGGAGGTCCCGCCCAAGGTTTGCACCCCACCCTCTCATGAATTGTCGGGCAAGCTTGGCACAAAAGTGCCACGAGTCAACAGCCGACATGGCGCGATGCGGGGAAGAACGGGCATAGATCCAGCGAGCGGCCACCGCCTCCCGGAAGCCGGCCTGGTTGAGCCAGAAGAGCTCAAACCGGAAGCGCGGCGGGGAGGGGGGCACTCGTCGGCGGTGGAGAGGAGGAGGGGGACATGGTCAGACCTGATCCGGTAATCGCACGAAGCGAGGCCAGGGGACAGCATAATTCCCATTCCGGGGAAACTAGGACGCAATCCAAAACGGATTGCGTCGGGTCAGCCTGACGGTTTGTCCAAGTGAAATGGGCACCCGTCCGGTCCAGTTCACGGAGACCCAGCTCCGCGATCCAATCATTGAATAACTGCATCCGGGGGAGGTTAATCCGGTCATTATTCTTCTCATCCAGGGATCGGATGAGATTAAAGTCTCCGCCCACAACGACCGCGGGGAGAGAGTTGGAGATCTTCAGATGAAGCTCCTCTAAGAAGGCCGGAGAGCGACGATGGTCTGCCGGCCCATAGACAATCACGACCTGCCATTTGAAGTTGAGGGCCCTCTCGAAGATCTCCATACTCACAAAGAATCCCCCCTGGTCCATGTCCCCAACCTCAAAGGTGGCATCCTTCACTCCTAACAGGATGCCGCTAGAGTGGCCAGTGGTCCCACTAGAAGGGATCCAATGCCAGGCGAAGAGGTGAGAACTAAGACGCTGTAGCTCCTGGAGGGAGAACTCTGAGCGCATGGTTTCCTGGATGGCAATGATGTCGATGTGTTCGTCTCGCATGTACTCGATGAGTTGGCGGCGGCGGCCATCATGGTCGAAGCCGCGGATGTTCCAGAAAAGGGCCCGCATCTAAACCCCCATAGGGGGCTGCTTGACCCCAAGACACGAGAGGCGCTTTGAGTGCGGAGAGCGGCAGTGCGAGAGCGGGTGCGGCCACGAATCACACCGTCAGCCACCGGAGGGCCCAGACCTGCGGGTGTAGCGGTCGAGTCCACGGTGGGCCGGAGCAAGCGCGCCCGAGTCTCGGCCAGCTTGTCGTCTAAGATCTCGCGAGCCCTAATGGCCGCGATCTGTTCTAAGGGGGGTCCAACCTCCCCCCGGGTCACAAAATTTGAAGAAAGAAATTTAGAGGGTGTGCAAAAAGTCACACATGTCAGTGGCCAACTTGCTAACCGTGCAAGCCCAAGCTAAGGAAGCGCCAATAGGACTACGGTTGACACAGATTATCAAATTTATAGGACCATTTTGGTAGTATTAGGACTAGCTAACTTGACCCCTTCGAATAGTTTTAGGACTAGTGGTGTACTCTGGGTGTATTTTACTTTTACCTACCAATTACTTAGGCTGGTTATAGTGGGGAGTAATTTAGACTAGTAACATGCATATGTTACTAGTCTATGTTACTACCTTTATAGTGCATAGTATTATAAATTAGTATTATATGTGATCTTATTTATTGCCATGCATGACACATAGTAGTACCACATTTATTATGTTACGGTATCTACCTATGTTACTATAACCATCTTTCTCTTTTTTAATTGCCTACCACATAAGCATGTTTGCGAGTCTCAAGTACATGATACTACTTAGGCTGGTCATAGTGGGGAGTAACTTGGACTAGTAACATGGATATGTTAGGCTGGTCATAGTGAGAAGTAACTTATACTAGTGTCATGCATATGACACTAGTCTAAGTTACTACCTTTATAGTGCAAAGTAACATAGTAGTAGTGTCATAGATGGCTTCATTTATTAGCTTGTAGACTCATCTTGTATTGGGAAGCGCTATGTTACAGTAACATATTATGTTACTACTTCTCATTAACTACTTGCCGCATAAGAAAAAATTTCTTGAAGTGCGCTATGTTACTTGTTAAGTTACCCCCACTATGAGGCTGGCCATAGTGGGGGTAACATAAGTGGTAACATGCACTTGGGACTAGCGAACATGCTTATGTGGCACATAATTAAAGAAGAGAGAGAGTGTTAGAGTAACATAGGTAGATACCGTATCATGTTAAATGCTATGCTACTTTGTGTCACGCATGGCAATAAATATGATCATCTATGATACTAGTTTATGATACTATGCACTATGAAGGTAGTATCATACACTAGTATCATATGCATGTTACTAGCATATGATACTCCCCACTATGAGTAGCCTGACCAACTTTACTAGTCTATATGTTACTACCTTTATTGTGCATAGTATTATAGGTGATCTTATTTATTGCCATGCATGCCACATAGTAGCACCACATTTATTATGTTATGGTATCTACCTATGTTACTATAACTATCTCTCTCCTCTTTAATTGCCTGTCACATAAGCATTTTTGCGAGTCCCAGGTACACGATATTATTTATTAGGCTGGTCATAGTGGGGAGTAACTTATACTAGTGTCATGCATATGACACTAGTCTAAATTACTACCTCCATGGTGCAAAGTATCTTAGTAGTAGTGTCATAGATTGTTTTAATTATTGTCTTATAGACTCATTTTACCTCGGGAAGCGCTATGTTACATTAACATATTATGTTACTCCAAACACCTCTCTTCTTATCAAATACTTGCCACATAAGCAAAATTGTTTTGGAATGTGTTAAGTTATTATCTAAGTTACCCTCACTATGGCTAACCTTAGCCCACTATGGCTAGCCTTTATGTTAAAAACATGGCACGAGCGCCTACTCCGGGTGTTCTACACTGAGCTGTCACATTGATTGAACTGTGACGTGTCGTTGACCATGTTGAGCAAGTGAACGAAATCCATCCGTCGGTCCATATCGTCATCGAGAAACCGAAAGCGCCAGCATCTCCTCGATCTATCTAAAAAAGGCACATGGGCTAGAAGCATATAATAGATCCATGAATCGATCTCCCAAGGTATTTTTTTTCCTCTTTTTTTATTACTAGCAAGTCTTACCAACGTGTGCCTAATTTCGCCAAAAAATTGTGCCTTGTCCAATTTTCGGCCACGGCCAAAAGGTTGGTCTTTGCTTAGGCGATTGCTGACTTTTTGGCAACCTGGTGCAATTTTACCAACTCTAGTTCATACAGTATTATTTTCTGTTCTTCTAATGTTTGACCAACTCGTGGATAAATAAAACGAAAACCAAATTTGGCTAGTCAATATTTTAGTAGAGCAACTTTGTACATAAATCAAACACACCCCAGTAGGTGGCTTAGTTTGGCACGGATCTTCATACTACTTCACTTGCCCATTACAGTGTGGGTTGAGCCATACGATCGCCAACGGTGAAGTCGGAGCCATTTGCTCAAGATTTAGGGATGACGATGGCGCCTCAAGGAAAAAGTGATGATGATGACGACGCATGTGTGCTGTCTCGACGAGGCCCTCTTCAGAGTGGTGTGCGTGAGGTATGTTATGTGCCGCCCAGCGGTTGTAATGGTTTTTTGCCTAGCTTTTCATAATAAATTGGACAATCTGATTTTCGCTCGGTTTTCCCTAGTTATCCAAACAACTTTTTCTTCTTAATGAATGCAGGAATCTTACCATTTAGAGAGAATCTTCTTAGTGAATGCAGAAATACTGCCATTTTGAGAGAGAAAAACACCACAGTATGTAAGATGCACATTACCCATACCAATATCCAAAGTCGGACGCGTGAATTGTCATGAAAAAGGTCAGATTTGGCATGCCTAAAAATATGTACATAAAAAATAGATGTACTGCGTACCTTTGTTTTTAAATGCAAGACGTTTGCCAGTTCAAATTGTACTGAGCTGCCAAAACGTTTTACATTAAATAACAGAGGATGTACATTATACCGGCACCTTGGTTGACCATGAAAGAATTGGGTCCAAGGAAGGGGAGTATTTGCTAGCAAGATTCTACGAAAACAAATACTCTCCCTCCGTCCGAAAATACTTGTCGTAGAAATGGATACAAATAGATGTATCTATAACTAAAATACATCTAGATACATCCATCCCTCGGACAAGTATTTCCGGACGAAGGGAGTAGTACTACATCCTGAAGGTAGAGACGAAAATACACATCTTACTGGAATAATCTTCTTGACACTTACCCGGAAGAAAAAATACCTTGACACTAACCAGCAAAGAATGATCTACAGACACCCACGGAGTAGACAACACACGGCGTGTACTAATAATCGCTAAAATAACCGCAATTGCCAAATCTAGCATCAAGAATAAACATTGTGTTTCTCGGTACAAATAAACATGATAGCACGGAACTTGCCCAACATTGGGGAAAGTTGACAAAATATATGTCTAATCATGCAAAAAGTTTATGCACATGCTATAAAGGGGTTCACATCACAAGACACGAACTGGCGGCCAACGAGATTATAATAAGACCATCATGACATAAAAAGTCCCCACTTGGTTCTACAAAGCTCTATATAGCTGTGATATCTAAATCCACTTTGGTCGGAAGTCAGAGCCTTTCTCCAAGCCACTGTACTACTCCCTCCGTTCCCAAATAGTCTTTCTAGAAATTCCAACAAGTGACTACATTCGGAGCAAAATGAGCAAAATGAGTGAATTTACACTCTAAAGTATGTCTACATACATTCGTATGTTGTATTTCATTTGAAATGTCTACAAAGACTTATATTTAGGAACAGAGGGAGTACAATGCAAGGTGCCATAGAAACAAACCGGCATTTCTTTAAGCACGGGTGCTTATTTGCACGGAGTAGGCGCTTGATTAGGCACCCCTCCTCTAAGCACAGATGCTTAAGAAAAACCCCAGTTTATTTTACCAAGCAACTTCCTCCCTAACCACCTTGCATTGTACCAGGCCACAAGCAGGGCATAAGCAGATACAAGACATACAGCGTATGCGCAAAAGAAAATGTCAATAGTGGTCATGAATTATTCTTATCTAGACTGAGACTAATGACCAGCCTAACCAACCAAACTATGTTTCAGCATTGCATCCTACCACAGATTCTTCTTGAAATGGCAACTATTAAAACACTCGTCGCAAAAGAAACAGCTATTAAAACATACGGAGCGATGCATTCTACAACAGAATTAAAGAGAACTATGGCCTAAACTGGAAACACAAGCTGAGACAACAACATAGTACCATAAACATCCACAGCTGTGCAATGACTTCTAGACACAACATACAACAGGACAAGTTACCAAGGTACCATCTAACACACAGTTTAAACCACCTTCGACCCCAAGTACACAGGCAGTCTTCCAGATACATAACACTAGAGAGAACCTACAACTTTTCTCACTCAACTGGCCAACTCAATAGCTCACATGACCTGGTCAGCGAGTCTCCTAGATCTAAGTCGGTGACACGCACTTATGTTCCCCTGCTCCCATCTTCATAACGCAGTTCCCTGTTTTCATGATGTACAATGTTGGTAAAAGGTACACTACATTGGCAGGAGCTAATGAATCAGGAAATGGTTCAAAATGCTAAAGATTATGCGTACCTCCAATGGTAAGATAGACAGCTTAGCCAGTGCCGTCTAAGGAATTTGAGGAACAGATGGCAGGTATTTAATTTCATATGTGAGAAGTGCTGGACCAAAAGCATTGTACTTTCCTGAAGTGCTATAGGCTTGTTCCGCATCAGCATGGTTAGAGAATACTACTTTTGCAGTCTTTGATTTCTTGGTGATCTCAGTTTGACCCTCGATGATCGTTCCATGAGCACGGAACACATTGTTGATACGATCCACTGAAGGAATGGATTCTGCACTACCAAAGTATAAAATCAAAGCTGCTGGACCATCTGCTGGTTTCTTATCTGGAAGATCAGTAGAAGCCTCATCTTGAGGTGCCACTTCCTGCTTCGTCTTCTTATTGCCATTCCTATTCTGAGACACCCGCTTCCTTTTGCGGCCTTCATAATCACTTGATGTATCTCCATCATCGAAATCGCTGATGATAATGTCACACCAGTAAGAATCTTCCGCCTTTCGAGCCGAGTAGATGCCCCCCGCGGATTTCCTCCTGCCCCTCTGGCCATCCACTGTCTCCAACTCCAATTGTTCTGCCTCAATCTCATGTTTCGCCTTGGTAAAACTTCCAACGGACTTTTTCCTTCCTTTCTTACCACCAAATATCTCCAACAGCTCTTTATCATTCAACTCGCTCGGCGCTTTCGAGTCCTTGTGTTTTGAGAAGAAGCTAAAGATCACATCCACAGAATCATAACCCTTGAAATTGAACGGATCGGAAGCAACTGATGTAAGCTGAAGCAACAATTCGGCGGCCGATGGATACTCTATTTTCTCTTCCACCTCCTCATCCTTCACCTTTGCAGGCTGTGAGGGCTTCGCAGCAGAATCCGTTTTCCTAGGCCTCCCACGTGGCCTCCCGGTTCCGCCACTGCGTGGTGCGGCGCTACTGCTACCCCTGCCCCTCCGGGCCCTCCTACGCCCAATGTCCACATCAGTATCAGAGTCACTGGCACCCTTCTTGCGCGGGTCCCAGTCCTCATCGGAATCGGCCTCCTGGACCTCCTCCTTCCTCTTCCTCCCCCCCCGGGACGGCGGGGTCGCCGAGGAATCGCAGTTAACCTCCCTTGCGCTCCTCCTGCCCCGATCCATGGGGGAAGGAGCAGCCAAAGCATCAGCATTCGCTATACCGAGCTCCAAGGTGTACACAGGGGGGTCAGGCAGAGCCCTGAACTCATCAAAGGCCCTGAGATGCGCCTTGGTGATGGCGGCCTGCACCCGGTTGCTGAAGCCCATGCGGTCGGCGGCCAAATCCTGGAGCGAGGCGAGGAAATCCAGCGGAACGAAGGGGCGCCTGAGGGAGGCGGGGGCGTCGGCGGCGGTGAGGGCGGCCTGGACGCGGCTGGAGAACTCGTCGAGGGAGGCGTCGACGGCGGCGTCGAAGTCGTCGGCCTCGCCGTCGTAGAGCTCCCCCACGGTGAAGTAGGCCTCGTAGGGCCTGAGCTGGGCCGCGTCGCACCAGGCGAGGGCCTTCTCGCCGAAGAAGGAGACGAGGAGCTGGGTGCCGCCGGAGGCGACGGAGAGGACCTCCCCTGGCCAGGACGGGTGGGAGAGCTTCTTGCCCCAGACCAGGTCCTTGGGGGCGAAGGCGGCCGAGGGGCCCGACCCGGCTAGGGCAGGGGCTGGGGCGGCCGGATCCGGCGCCGCGGGGGGCGTGGGGGTGGCGTTGCTGGGGGCCGGGGCAGGGGCGGGGGCTGGGGTCGGGGGGTTCTTGCGGGGGCGGCCGCGGCCGCGCTTGGCGGAGGCTAGGGTTTGGGGGACGGCGGCGGCGTTGAGGTCGATGTGGTCGGACATGGTGGATTTCTGGCTAGGGCTTGGCTCCCCTCCCCCCTCCCCTTGCTGGATCGATGGGAGTGAGTAAATGAGGTGAAATAATGAGGCAAAGGACGAACTGGGTGGGGTGGGGTGGGGTGCCTTCCTCTGCCTTCTCTTCTCTAAATGCAATCTTCCTCTTGCTTAATGTAAGAGAACTCCGGTGATACTAGAAAAGCATCGATTGATCCCTCATTAATTATTATTTTGTGGAAAAAGAGAGCTTTATTGAGCAGTTATACCACATTATTATGAACTGGTATATAAGTTGCTCATGGATACCATTACATTGCCCGCAAAAAAAAAAGATGCCGTTACATTGCCACAAGTCGACAAACCGCGCGAAGCATGGTTACAATTAGTTACGAGCTGCTCGTGGATACGGAGTTATCCCCTCCAAAATTCACCGGTGAGTCTATGGATTTTCCTTCCCTTTGCCTGCCGCTTTGGCGGCCGGTGGCGGGGAAGAGAATCCCGGTGCATCTTCTCCGGGTAGTAGTTTAGGTTAGGTTTCCTCTCCAAAGGACGAACGGGTAGGGTGGGCGGTGGGGTGCCTCTCTCTTCTCTTCTCGTCCCCACTAAACACAATCTTCCTCTTGCTTTGAACTCCGGTGATAGGAAAGCACCGATTGATCCCTCACAAATTATTGTTTTGTGGCAAGAGAGATATTTTATTGAGCACTAATACCACATGATTATGAACTCTTGTATGAGTTGCTCATGGATACCGTTACATTGTTGCAAGTCGATAAACTGCGTGAAACATGATTGCAATTAGTTATGAGCTGCTCGTGAATACGAAGTTGTATGCTGCAAGGCAACAAATCATGAAAAAAGCGGCAAATTGCATGAATGCAAATTTCTCCTAACTAATGGCGTTAAAAGTGCGAGTAACTCTGTCGGACTATATCTTCACATTTGTTGTGAGGAATGTTAGGAATTAAATTTCAACCAGAGAAGATTCCTCGTCGCATCAAACCACGTCGTAGTCCAATACATTCTTTAATATCCAAAAACATTACGGTTTCAACCATTATAGACACGAAAACCATACCATAAGAAGCATGATGCCCTCTAAATTACAAGCACCACTTCATCCTTCATTCATTTGCATTTAGTCAAGAAAATCGAAGAAGCCGGTAGGACCCCCACCACAATAGTTATGCATAATCATCCCGACGATGTAATGAGGAGTAATATCGCATTTGATAAGAGTTTTTCTCACCCTTTATTATAACTTTGTCGCCATTTATTATCACTAATGGATATGGACTTATGTGGTATGCCTTTATTTCATCTTTCTATCCATATCCCGCCAACAAAGCATGTCGTGTTATGACAGACCATGACCCACAAAAATATTGTAATGATGCCATATTTCTTACAAAATGTGTTTGCACTAATTCTATTATCTAATATTAATGGGCTTGTCAATTGCAATGCTAGTATTAGCTCTATCCTTATCCACAAGGGCATATGTCACCAATGACGAAGGCAATGAGATGAGGTGCAAACTGACATGGAGATTTGATGTCGTGAACATAACTTATGTTGCATGACGCTTGGATGCCAACATATCACGTCCATGTAAAGTGTCCTCTAAGGCTGGTTGTAATGGGGAGTATCACATACTACTATCATGCATATGATACTAGTATATGATACTACATTCGTAATGCATGGTATCATATGTTGGTATCATATATGACTACATTTATTGACATGCATGACACAAAGTAGCACATCATTTAATATGATACAGTATCATGATATGATACTCAAGCCTCTCTTTCTTCATTTAATTCTATGTCACTTCATCAAAATTGCTTAGTTGGCGTGCATGATACTATCTATGATACTCCCATTACGACCAGTCTAAGTTGAGGGGACACCGCCGCACCTCGTGGATGGCATCCACATCAGCATGTGGTATATTAACTCTATTCAATGGCTTGTGTTGCACAATTGTAACCAGATATATAAGTTTCCCATGGATACAAATACACACTACAAGTTAATAAAACCGCGTGAAACACGATTACAGAACAAAGTTATGCGACAAAAGCAGAACAAATGCAAATCCCTCCTACCTAGTTGCCATTAAATTGTGAGTAATTCCTTTGGATCCCATCTTCATCACCCGCAAAACTAAAGTATACCATCTTCATCACTACAAGGAAAATGCTTATACACAGTAGCATAGTAGTAGCGCTGGAAACAAGTAAACGTTGGTGCTACTTTATAGTAGCGCGGTTGCACTACAAGCGCTGCTACTATGGGCATAGCAGTAGCGCTGGAAATGCAAAACACGCTACTACTAAAACTAACAGACCGTTCCAGGTATGCTAGGGATACTAGTAGCGCTCATGGGAAACAAGCGCTACTACTATTGATCTTAGCAACAATGCTTTTTTCCCTACCAGCGCTACTGATATATTCAGTCCCCTCCTAATAAGACCAAAGTTTAGTCCCACCTCGCTCCGCGAACAGAATTTTCACCACCTTAAATATGATGCTTCTCAAATCATCACAACCACTTGGTCTTCATTGAACTCTATGTGTAGGATCTGTGGCCGCAATAGGAATCTTCGCCGGTTAAACCGGAGAAGATTCCTATTTGACAATTTAGATTCTACACAAAAAGATCATTGATGACCAATGTATTTTTTTTAAATTACATGCTTAGCTTTAGCAGTAGCGCTTTTATACAGATAGCACTACTGCTATTGATTTTAGCAGTAGCTCTTTTATTCAGAAAGCACTATTGCTACGGATTGTAGCAGTAGCGCTTTTTACGAACAAGTGCTACCACTAAGGGCCCTTATCCAAATTAACTGGCTCGCGCCTCCTCTCACTCTCCCACTCACACTCTTTGTCGCCTCCGTTGCCGTCGCCGCCGCCGTCGTCCTCCTCCTCCTCCACCCCAAGGTCGATCCCTCCCTCCTCCTCCTCCTCCCTCCTCCCTCTCCCGCTCTTTCCTCCTCCCTCCTCCTCCCTCCTCTCTCCTCCTCCCCCTCCTGCTCTCTCCTCCTCCTCCTTCCCCTCCTCCTGGCCTCCTCCCACACCTCCTCCTCCCCCTTTTTTTAAATAGATTTTAGTTTTTGTTAAATGTAGTTTTTTGTTTTTAGTAAATGTAGGTTTTTACTATATTTTGTTTTTAGAAAATTCGAATAAGTAATTTGAAAATAATAAGTAAATGTAGGTCTTTTAATTAACTTAGATGTTTTTTAGCTAGGGAAGTAGGTTAGGTAACTAATTAGAAAAAATTCAATATAGTTTTTTTACTGTTTTTTAGTAAGTGTTTAATAGAATTAGTTAGAAAATTAATAGAACTAGTTAAACTAGATTATTTTTAGTAAGTATTAGTTTATTTTATTTATAGTAAGTGCTTAGTTGAACTAGTTGAATTAATAAAACTAGTTCATTTTTAGTAAGAAAATTTAGGTATATGAGATTTGATGATCTAATTAAAATTTTACTATAGAACTAGTTTATTTTTAGTAAGAAAATTAATAGAACTAGTTTATTTTTTAGTTAAACCAATTATTCCCGCATCGACGTCGACGGTGTCTATCCCGCATCCTCGTCGTCGACTCGGCAGAGGAGGCATGGGCTTGGTTTATTTTTAGTAAGAAAATTAATAGAACTAGCTTATGGAGTTTCACTAAGTCCTAAGATGATGATAATAATATTTTTGTTTATATTTTGTTTTTGCAGAGATCAAGGAGCCCCTGCATCATCCCCGCCACCGTCCCTGTCACCGACCCCCTCCGACCTCTATCGGAGTGAGACCATCCACCCCATGTTGTTAATTTAATTTAGGTATTTTAGGTGTTTAATCTTAAAATAACATAGTATGAACCCTAGTTATGATCGAAGCATGTTTAAAATGTAGGTTTTTAATTAGGTGTAGTTAATAGAATTTAGGTGTATATCTTGAATGCTTATTGAATGCTCATATGATGTAGATATAAACATGTATATCTTGTGTTGCTAAAATAGGATATGTGCTTGCCCAAGTGATCGGCCATGTTTGCAGGTTACACTTCCTATAGTGGCCTATGTTTTGTCGGAGTGTTGATTAATTTCCGTTCCGGCAAATTTCAGGCGCTCGATATGCCCTTTTTTAGCAAAGGTCATGCCGGATTTTTCCGTGAATTCTGGCATGACTTGTGCTAGAATATGTAGGAAATATCGAGTGGCCTGGATTTTCTTGAAAAATAATTAAACGAAATTTCGGGTTGACTTTAAGTCTGTCGAGGCTCCATCACCGAAGGTCGAAAAATCTGTGAGGGAGTGTATCCACCATATATGAGAGAGGACGAAGAAGCCCGACTGTTGTCGTGGGGGTCATTTCTCCTTCTTTTCCTTGTGCTAGACCTTTGTTATGCACTAGGGAAAAGGAGGAGTAACGACCATCACCGACGGTCGCAAATGTCAGAGAGGAATCAGTGAGGGAGTGTATCCACCATATAGACTCGACGAACCGATAGTCAACCCATGATGAATAATAATGATCTAATTTAATTTTTATAGTACATATATTGAATTGTACAAGTTTAATATTTGAATTATGAACGTAGGAAATGTCGTCATCGGACGACGAAAGTCTCCCGGGGGAGTGCAGCTGGTGCAACGACGACCGAGGTCTGTGCGACAGGCCTCACCTGGACGAAGATCGACGCTTCAGCATTAAGCTCCAGGAGACCTTCAATGTTGAAATGGTACGCAACGACAAAAAGTGTTTTTTCGTAATTAAACATGACTTCAACTATTTCAACGTGTAATTTTCATCTTTTACAATTTGAGTAGCTTATCCCATGTCATGTAAGACACCGTGTCTTGAAGAGGATGGGTTGTGAAGACCATGAAAATTTCAAAACAAAGAAAATTCACCTAAGGACCCATCATGATGTGGATTTTGAAGTAAATCTGTATAATTCTGAGAGCGTAACCCATTTTGGTTGCAAAAATTGAGAAGAACTTTGCAAGATGTATGGTTTTTATGAGGGTATGCTTTTCACCATGGATCTTGGTGATCTTAACATCGACCAAGACAATATGGACATTTGGGTCCTTGTTGATACGCTTCCAATTCTACCGCTATGTGAGTTTCTCAAACATAGTTATTAACTAATTTATATTGTTCATTTCAAAATAGTTGATAGCTTATTTCTATTGACAGCTTATTTTCATTGTTCAAACAATGTGCGGAACATGGTAGACATAACCTACTACATCGATGGCTCTGAGTTAACTTATCAGGAGAAAAATCATCTGGTCGCATTTTGTACTGATCTTGAGAATTACAATATCTATTATAAAACTCCTCCACATTATGGTCAATACGTGCCACTAGTGCATGTGTTGAACTACGGTAAGATCCATGGAGATGTCATGGTAAGGTTTTTTGTTGGGGAACGTAGCAGAAATTCAAAATTTTCCTACGTGTCACCAAGATCTATCTATGGAGAAACCAGCAACGAGGGGAAGGAGAGTGCATCTACATACCCTTGTAGATCGCTAAGCGGAAGCGTTCAAGAGAACGGGGTTGAAGGAGTCGTACTCGTCGTGATCCAAATCACCGGAGATCCTAGTGCCGAACGGACGGCACCTCCGCGTTCAACACACGTACAACCTGGTGACGTCTCCCATGCCTTGATCCAGCAAGGAGAGAGGGAGAGGTTGAGGAAGACTTCATCCAGCAGCAGCACAACGGCGTGGTGGTGGTGGAGGAGCGTGGTACTCCAGTAGGGCTTCGCCAAGCACCGCAAGAGACGAGGAGGGAGAGGGGTAGGGCTGCACCAAGAAGGAGAGAAACTCATGTGTGTTGGGCAGCCCAAACCTCAAGTATATATAGGGGGAGGGGAGGGGCTGCGCCCCCAACTAGGTTTCCACCCCTAGGGGTGGCGGCCAGCCTAGATCCCATCTAAGGGGGGCGGCCAAAGGGGGAGAGAGGGAAGGCGCACCTGGGGTGGGCCTTAGGGCCCATCTGCCCTAGGGTTTGCCCCCCTTCCCTCTCCCTTGCGCCTTGGGCCTTGGTGGGGGGGCGCACCAGCCCACCTGGGGCTGGTCCCCTCCCACACTTGGCCCATGCAGCTCTCCGGGGCTGGTGGCCCCACTTGGTGGACCCCCGGGACCCTCCCGATGGTCCCGGTACGTTACCGATAAAACCCGAAACTTTTCCGGTGACCAAAACATGACTTCCCATATATAAATCTTTACCTCCGGACCATCCCGGAACTCCTCGTGATGTCCGAGATCTCATCCGGGACTCCGAACAACATTCAGTAACCACATACAAACTTCCTATATAACCCTAGCGTCATCGAACCTTAAGTGTGTAGACCCTACGGGTTCGGGAACCATGCAGACATGACCGAGACGTTCTCCGGTCAATAACCAACAGCGGGATCTGGATACCCATGTTGGTTCCCACATGTTCCACGATGATCTCATCGGATGAACCACGATGTCGAGGATTCGATCAATCCCGTATACAATTCCCTTTGTCTAGCGGTATTGTTCTTGCCCGAGATTCGATCGTCGGTATCCCGATACCTTGTTCAATCTCGTTACCGGCAAGTCTCTTTTACTCGTTCCGTAACACATCATCCCGTGATCAACTCCTTGGTCACATTGTGCACATTATGATGATGTCCTACCGAGTGGGCCCAGAGATACCTCTCCGTTTACACGGAGTGACAAATCCCAGTGTCGATTCGTGCCAACCCAACAGACACTTTCGGAGATACCTGTAGTGTACATTTATAGCCACCCAGTTATGTTGTGACGTTTGGCACACCCAAAGTATTCCTACGGTATCCGGGAGTTGCACAATCTCATGGTCTAAGGAAATGATACTTGACATTAGAAAAGCTTTAGCATACGAACTACACGATCTTTGTGCTAGGCTTAGAATTGGGTCTTGTCCATCACATCATTCTCCCAATGATGTGATCCCGTTATCAACGACATCCAATGTCCATGGTCAGGAAACCGTAACCATCTATTGATCAATGAGCTAGTCAACTAGAGGCTTACTAGGGACATGGTGTTGTCTATGTATCCACACATGTATCTGAGTTTCCTATCAATACAATTCTAGCATGGATAATAAACGATTATCATGAACAAGGAAATATAATAATAACTAATTTATTATTGCCTCTAGGGCATATTTCCAACAGTCTCCCACTTGCACTAGAGTCAATAATCTAGTTCACATCGTCATGTGATTAACACTCACAGGTCACATCGCCATGTGACCAACATCCAAATCATCATGTGATTAAGACTCAATGAGTTCTGGGTTTGATCATGTTTTGCTTGTGAGAGAGGTTTTAGTCAACGGGTCTGCAACATTCAGATCCGTATGTACTTCGCAAATCTCTAGGTCATATTATAAATGCTGCTTCCACGCTCCACTTCGAGCTATTCCAAATGGTTGCTCCACTATACGTATCCGGTTTGCTACTCAGAGTCATTCGGATAGGTGTTAAAGCTTGCATCGATGTAACCCTTTACGCCGAACTCTTTATCACCTCCATAATCGAGAAACATGTCCTTATTACTCCAAGGACAATTTTTGACCACTATCTAGTGATCCACTCCTGGATCACCTTTGTACCCTCTTGCCAGACATGTGGCAAGGCACACATCAGGTGTGGTACTCAGCATGGCATACCGTATAGAGCCTATGACAAAAGCATAGGGGACGACATTCGTCCTTTCTCTTTCTTCTGCCGTGGTCGAGCTTTAAGTCTAATACCTTACAACTCAGGCAAGAACTCCTTCTTTGACTGATCCATCTTGAACACCTTCAAGATCATGTCAAGGTATGTGCTCATTTGAAAGTACCATTAAGCGTTTTTGATCTATCCTTATAGATCTTGATGCTTAATGTTCAAGTAGCTTAATCCAGGTTTTCCATTGAAAAACACCTTTCAAATGACCCTATATGCTTTCCAGAAATTCTACGTCATTTCTGATCCACAATATGTCAACAACATATACTCATAAGAAATTCTATAGTGCTCCCACTCACTTCTTTGGAAATACAAGTTTCTCATAAACTTTGTATACACCCAAAATCTTTGATCATCTCATCAAAGCATACATTCCAACTCCGAGATGCTTACTCCAGTCCTTAGAAGGATTGTTGGAGCTTTGCATACTTATTAGCATCTTTCAGGATTGACAAAGCCTTCCGGTTGTATCACATACAACCTTTCCTCAAGAAAATCGTCGAGGAAACAATGTTTTGACATCCTATCTGCAAGATTTCATAAATAATGCAGTAATCGCTAATATAATTCCAATAGACTCTTAGCATCGCTACGAGTGAGAAAGTCTCATCATAGTCAACTCCTTGAACTTGTCGGAAAAAATCTTAACGACAAGTCGAGCTTTCTTAATGGTGATACTTACCATCATTGTCCGTCTTCCTTTTAAAATCCATCTGTACTCAATAGCCTTACGACCATCGAGCCGTTCTGCCAAAGTCTACACTTTGTTTTCATACATGGATCCTCTCTCGGATTTTATGGCCTCGAGCCATTTATCGGAATCCGGGCCCACCATCGCTTCTCCATAGATCGTAGGTTCATTGTTGTCTAGCAACATGACTTCCAAGACAGGATTACGTACCACTCTGAAGTAGTATGCATCCTTGTCATCCCACGAGGTTTGGTAGTGACTTGATCTGAAGTTTCATGATCACTATCATAAGCTTCCACTTCAATTGGTGTAGGTGCCACAAGAACAACTTCCTGTGCCCTGCCACACACTAGTTGAAGAGACGGTTCAACAACCTTATCAAGTCTCCACCATCCTCCCACTCAATTCTTTCGAGAGAAACTTTTCCTCGAGAAAGGACCCGATTCTAGAAACAATCCCTTATTGCTTTCGGATCTGAGACAGGAGGTATACCCAACTGTTTTGGGTGTCCTATGAAGATGCATTTATCCGCTTTGGGTTCGAGCTTATCAGCCTGAAACTTTTTTCACATAAGCGTCGCAGCCCCAAACTGTTAAGAAATGACAGCTTAGGTTTCTCTAAACCATAGTTCATACGGTGTCATCTCATCGGAATTACGTGGTGCCCTATTTAAAGTGAATGTGGTTGTCTCTAATGCCTAACCCATAAACTATCGTGGTAATTCGATAAGAGACATCATGGTATGCATCATATCCAATAGGGTGCAGTTATGATGTTCGGACACACCATCACACTATGGTGTTCCAGGCTGTATTAGTTGTGAAACAATTTCCACAATGTCTTAATTCTGTGCCAAACTCGTACTTCAGATATTCATCTCTATGATCATATCATAGATATTTTATCCTCTTGTCACGACGATCTTTCAACTTCACCCTGAAATTAATTGAATCTTTCAATAATTCAGACTCATGATTCATCAAGTAAATATACTCAACATCTACTCAAATCATCTGTGAAGCAAGAACATAACGATATCCACTACATGCCTCAGCACTCATTGGACTGCACACATCAAAATGTATTACTTCCAACAAGTTGCTTTCTAGTTCCATTTTACTGAAAACGAGGCTTTCAGTCATCTTGCCCATGTGGTATGATTTGCATGTCTCAAGTGATTCAAAATCAAGTGAGTCCAAACGGTCCATTTGCATGGAGTTTCTTCATGCATATACACCATAGACATGGTTCGCATGTCTCAAACTTTTCAAAAATGAGTGAGTCCAAAGATCCATCAACATGGAGCTTCTTCATGCATTTTATACCAATATGACTCAAATTGCAGTGCCACATTTGTGTGGTACTATCATTACTATCTTATACCTTTAGCATGAAAATGTGTATCACTACGATCGGGATGGTATTATTCAAATAAATACAGTAACCATTATTCTCCTTAAATGAATAACCGTGTCGCGATAGACATAATCCAATCATGTCTATGCTCAACGCAAACACCAAATAACAATTATTTAGGTTTTAATACCAATCTCGATGGTAGAGGGAGCGTACGATATTTGATCAACCTTGGAGATACTTCCAACACATATCGTCATCTCACCTTTAGCTAGTATCCGTTTATTCCGTAGCTTTTATTTCGAGTTACTAACACTTAGCAACCGAACCGGTATCTAATACCCTGGTGCTACTAGGAGTACTAGTAAAGTACACATTAACATAATGTATATCCAATATACTTCTATCGACAGCCTTCTCATCTACCAAGTATCTAGGGTAATTCTGCTCCAGTGGCTGTTCCCCTTATTACAGAAGCACTTAGTCTCGGGTTTGGGTTCAACCTTGGGTTTCTTCACTAGAGCAGCAGCTGATTTGCCGTTTCATGAAGTATCCCTTCTTGCCCTTGCCCTTCTTGAAACTAGTGGTTTCACCAACCATCAACAATTGATGCTCCTTCTTGATTTCTACTTTTGTGGTGTCAAACATCGCGAATATCTCAAGGATCATCATATATGTCCGTGATATATTATAGTTCATCACGAAGCTCTAGCAGCTTGGTGGTAATGACTTCGGAGAAACATCACTATCTCATCTGGAAGATCAACTCCCACTCGATTCAAATGATTGTTGTACTCAGACAATCTGAGCACAAGCTCAACAATTGAGCTTTTCTCCTTAGTTTGCAGGCTAAGAAAATTGTCGGAGGTCTCATACCTCTTGACGTGGGCACGAGCCTGAAATCCCAATTTCAGCCCTCGAAACATTTCATATGTTTTGCGATGTTTCAAAATGTCTTCGGTGCCTCAACTCTAAACCGTTTAACTAAACTATCATGTAGTTATCTAAACGTGTATGTCCGATGTTCGTAACATCCACAAACGACATTTGGGGTTCAGCACACTGAGCGGTGCATTAAGGACATAAGCTTTCTACTGTCCGCATAATTGCTACTGTCAACTTTCAACTATATTTTCTCTAGGAACATATCTAAATAGTAGAACTAAAGCGCGAGCCATGACATAATTTGCGAAGACCTTTTGACTATGTTCAGGATAATTAAGTTCATCTTATGAACTCCCACTCAGATAGACATCCCTCTAGTCATCTAAGTGATTACATGATCCGAGTCAACTAGGCCGTGTCTGATCATCACGTGAGACGGACTAGTCATCATCGGTGAACATCTTCATGTTGATCGTATCTACCATATGACTCATGCTCGACCTTTCGGTCTCTTGTGTTCCGAGGCCATGTCTGTACATGCTAGGCTCGTCAAGTCAACCTAAGTGTTTCACGTGTGTAAATCTGTCTTACACCCGTTGTATGTGAACGTTAGAATCTATCACACCCGATCATCACGTGGTGCTTTGAAACAACAAACTGTCGCAATGGTGCACAGTTAGGGGGAACACTTTCTTGAAATTATTATGAGGGATCATCTTATTTACTACCGTCGTTCTAAGTAAACAAGATGCATAAACATGATAAACATCACATGCAATCAAATAATAGTGACATGATATGGCCAATATCATATAGCTCCTTTGATCTCCATCTTGGGGCTCCATGATCATCTTGTCACCGGCATGACACCATGATCTCCATCATCATGATCTCCATCATCGTGTCTTCTTGAAGTTGTCTCGTCATCTATTACTTCTACTACTATGGCTAACGCTTTAGCAATAAAGTAAAGTAATTACATGACGTTTAAGTTGACACGCAGGTCATAAATAAATAAAGACAACTCCTATGGCTCCTGCCGGTTGTCATACTCATCGACATGCAAGTCGTGATTCCTATTACAAGAACATGATCAATCTCATACATCACAT
>NC_041382.1:45161117-45179218 GCF_002162155.2 Triticum dicoccoides
CATCACATTCTTCTTGGCCATATCACATCACATAGCATACCCTGCAAAAACAAGTTAGACGTCCTCTAATTGTTGTTTGCATGTTTTACGTGGCTGCTATGGGTTTCTAGCAAGAACGTTTCTTACCTACGCAAAAACCACAACGTGATATGCCAATTGCTATTTACCCTTCATAAGGACCCTTTTCATCGAATCCGATCCGACTAAAGTGGGAGAGACAGACACCCGCTAGCCACCTTATGCAACTAGTGCATGTCAGTCGGTGGAACCAGTCTCACGTAAGAGTACGTGTAAGGTCGGTCCGGGCCGCTTCATCCCACAATGCCGCCGAATCAAGATTGGACTAGTAACGGTAAGCATATTGAACAAAATCAACACCCACAACTACTTTGTGTTCTACTCGTGCATAGAAACTACGCAATAGACCTAGCTCATGATGCCACTGTTGGGGAACGTAGCAGAAATTCAAAATTTTCCTACGTGTCACCAAGATCTATGTATGGAGAAACCAGCAACGAGGGGAAGGAGAGTGCATCTACATACCCTTGTAGATCGCTAAGCGGAAGCGTTCAAGAGAACGGGGTTGAAGGAGTCGTACTCGTCGTGATCCAAATCACCGGAGATCCTAGTGCCGAACGGACGGCACCTCCGCGTTCAACACACGTACAACCTGGTGATGTCTCCCATGCCTTGATCCAGCAAGGAGAGAGGGAGAGGTTGAGGAAGATTCCATCCAGCAGCAGCACAACGGCGTGGTGGTGGTGGAGGAGCGTGGTACTCCAGCAGGGCTTCGCCAAGCACCGCAAGAGACGAGGAGGAGAGGGGTAGGGCTGCACCAAGAAGGAGAGAAACTCATGTGTGTTGGGCAGCCCAAACCTTAAGTATATATAGGGGGAGGGGAGGGGCTGCGCCCTCAACTAGGTTTCCACCCCTAGGGGTGGCGGCCAGCCTAGATCCCATCTAAGGGGGGCGGCCAAGGGGGGAGAGAGGGGAGGCGCACCTGGGGTGGGCCTTAGGGCCCATCTGCCCTAGGGTTTGCCCCCCTTCCCTCTCCCTTGCGCCTTGGGCCTTGGTGGGGGGGCGCACCAGCCCACCTGGGGCTGGTCCCCACCCACACTTGGCCCATGCAGCTCTCCGGGGCTGGTGGCCCCACTTGGTGGACCCCCGGGACCCTCCCGGTGGTCCCGGTACGTTACCGATAAAACCCGAAACTTTTCCGGTGACCAAAACAGGACTTCCCATATATAAATCTTTACCTCCGGACCATTCCGGAACTCCTCGTAACGTCCGGGATCTCATCTGGGACTCCGATCGGTAACCACATACAAACTTCCTATATAACCCTAGCGTCATCGAACCTTAAGTGTGTAGACCCTACGGGTTCGGGAACCATGCAGACATGACCGAGACGTTCTCCGGTCAATAACCAACAGCGGGATCTGGATACCCATGTTGGTTCCCACATGTTCCACGATGATCTCATCGGATGAACCACGATGTCGAGGATTCGATCAATCCCGTATACAATTCCCTTTGTCTAGCGGTATTGTACTTACCCGAGATTCGATCGTCGGTATCCCGATACCTTGTTCAATCTCGTTACCGGCAAGTCTCTTTTACTCGTTCCGTAACACATCATCCCGTGATCAACTCCTTGGTCACATTGTGCACATTATGATGATGTCCTACCGAGTGGGCCCAGAGATACCTCTCCATTTACACGGAGTGACAAATCCCAGTCTCGATTCGTGCCAACCCAACAGACACTTTCGGAGATACCTGTAGTGTACCTTTATAGCCACCCAGTTACGTTGTGACATTTGGCACACCCAAAGTATTCCTACGGTATCCGGGAGTTGCATAATCTCATGGTCTAAGGAAATGATACTTGACATTAGAAAAGCTTTAGCATACGAACTACACGATCTTTGTGCTAGGCTTAGAATTGGGTCTTGTCCATCACATCATTCTCCCAATGATGTGATCCCGTTATCAACGACATCCAATGTCCATGGTCAGGAAACCGTAACCATCTATTGATCAACGAGCTAGTCAACTAGAGGCTTACTAGGGACATGGTGTTGTCTATGTATCCACACATGTATCTGAGTTTCCTATCAATACAATTCTAGCATGGATAATAAACGATTATCATGAATAAGGAAATATAATAATAACTAATTTATTATTGCCTCTAGGGCATATTTCTAACATTTTTAGTATTACGACATCCGTGCATCTTTTGCATAAATTCTTTTAAAACTTAACTACATTGCTAACTACGAAGTTATTACTATGTTTTTCAATAGAAAATCCTGAATGATTGTGTGCCTCATCTGATGTATCAAAATGGTCGCCTTGATGTTTTGAACATACGGCCAGGTCATCATACGAATCTCACCTGTCCATATTGGATTTCTAAAAGAAGTGAAGACATGAAAATCAAAGAGTGGAAAAAATGTATGGACAGTCGTAAGGAGGTACTTGGAAGCAACATTGTGCGAAAGGCAATAATTGAAGACAAGATAATCTCCATTCTTCATAATGGAGAGTCAGGGCCTATCTTGTTTTATGCTATTTTACCTAAGAGAACGTAGTAGGTCCTAGTTAATAATACTCATGATCATATGCTAAGAACAACAAAGTAGGATTGGTTAGATGACTATGATGATGATGTGGTACCGAGTAGAAGTTGTATGATCGATGATGATGAGTATGACTTGTTATTATGATACCAATGATGAGTTATTTATTATTATGATCGATGATGCATGATGCTAAGTTGTTATGTGAGCATGATTACTTATTATATATAACAATGGGTGAAATGAACCTGAATTAGATTCAAGTGAAGCCAACATGTGGTGCACATCGAAATACTACTAATCCAAACTAGATCAAGTTTGGATAAGGGTAGTACTTTCGACATGCACCACATGTTGCCTCCACTTGAATCTACTCCATGTTCATTTCATCCACTGTTATATATAATAAGTAATCATGGTCATAAAATCATATGATGAAAGTACTGTATATAAAACCACACAATGAAAATAAGCTGTATTTTTAAAAATACAGGAAAATTTAGCAGTATCGCTTTTTAGAACAAGCGCTACTGCTACTTGTAGCGCTGGACCCAGCGCTACTGCTATGCCTAGGGTTTTCCCTAGTAGTGCATCTTTATTACTAGGGAAGTCACGATCAACTATAGAAGACACTTCATCTCATCAAACCACGTGGCCGAGCATTTTCTATCTTTCCAAATTCAGTTTCTACAATCTAGTCAAATGGTGACTTCAAAATGATGCCCTCTAAACTACAAGTACCTCTTCATACTCCATTATTGCGCTTAGCCACAAAATTCCAAGAGGCCAATAGTTTCCTTCACAAATTTGGTAACAATGTCCATGAGAGTTATGTATAATGATCTCGGTGACAAGGCATCTAGTTTAATTCGCAAATGAGGTAACAATGTTCACTGATTATTTTGGTCGCGCTCTTTTTAGAAACTATAATGAGGAGTAATATTGCAGTTCACCCGAAGATTTTTTACCCTTTATTAACTCATAGATACGGTGGCATGCCTTTATTTCTCCTTTATTTCCATACTTCGTCCCAATAAAGCATGTCGTGGTATGACGAACCATGAACCCATAAAATATTGTAATGATGTTATATTTATTACAAGATGTGTTTACACTAACTTTATTATCTAATTTATCTAGTTTTACTAGGTCAGGTAGCTTCAATGCTAGTATCGACTCTATCCTTATCCACGAGGGAATCCATCAACAATGATGAAGGCAATGAATAAGGTGCAAACCAACATGTAAAGTCATGAGTTTAGGTTACACCGTCACCCCTCATGGGTGGCATCCCATGGCGGCATATAACCTACAAGCTACTCTGTTCAATGGCTTGTGGACCCATATAAAGTTTTGAAAATGAAATGGAGTAGGAGGTGTTATTCTCTTCCTTACTGAATTCAATCATCTTGTTTTGAACTCTAGTGTAAGGAAAGCATGAATTACGATAAAAACATCGATTGATCCCCCACTAAAAAAATCTGGCAAGAGGAAGCTTTATTGATTAGTGTTGGGGAACGTAGTAATTTCAAAAAAATTCCTATGCACACGCAGGATCATGGTGATGCATAGCAACGAGAGTGGAAGAGTGTTGTCCACGTACCCTTGTAGACCGTAAACGGAAGCGTTATGACAACGCGGTTGATGTAGTCGTACGTTTTCACGATCGACCGATCTTAGTACCGAAGGTACGGCACCTCCGCGATCTGCGCACGTTCGGCTCGGTGACGTCCCACGAACTCACGATCCAGCAGAGTGTCGAGGGAGAGCTTCGTCAGCACGACGGCATGATGACGATGATGATGATGCTACCGGAACAGGGCTTCGCCTAAGCACCGCTACGATATGACCGAGGTGGATTATGGTGGAGGGGGGCACCACACACGGCTAAAAGATCAATGATCAACTTGTGTGTCTATGGGGTGCCCCCCTCCCCGTATATAAAGGAGTGGAGGAGGGGGAGGGCCGGCCCTCTACTATGGCGCGCCTTGGGAAGTCCTACTCCCACCGGGAGTAGGATTCCCCCTTTTCCATGTAGTAAGAGTAGGAGAGTAGGAAAGGGAAGAGAGAAGAGAAGGAAGGAGGGGGCGCCGCCTCTCCCCCCTAGTCCAATTCGGACTAGGCCTTTGGGGGGGCGACCTGCCCTAGGCAGCCCCTCCCTCTCTCCCCTAAAGCCCATTAGGGCCCATATACTCCCCCGGGGGTTCCGGTAACCCCCCGGTACTCCGGTTAATGTCTGAATTCACCCGGAACTATTCCGATGTCCAAACATAGTCATCCAATATATCGACCTTTATGTCTCAACCATTTTGAGACTCCTCGTCATGCCCGTGATCATATCCGGGACTCCGAACAACCTTCGGTTCATCAAAACACATAAACTCATAATACCGATTGTCACTGAACGTTAAGCGTGGGGACCCTACGGGTTCGAGAACTATGTAGACATGACCGAGACATGTCTCCGGTCAATAACCAATAGCGGAACCTGGATGTTCATATTGGCTCGCACATATTCTATGAAGATCTTTATTAGTCAAACTGCATAACGATATACATTGTTCCCTTTGTTATCGGTATGTTACTTGCCCGAGATTCGATCGTCGGTATCTCAATGCCTAGTTCAATCTTGTTACCGGCAAGTCTATTTACTCGTTCCGTAATGCTACATCCCATAACTAACTCATTAGCTACATTGCTTGCAAGGATTATATTGATGCGCATTACCGAGAGGGCCCAGAGATACCTCTCCGACAATCGGAGTGACAAATCCTAATTTCGATCTATGCCAACTCAACAAACACCATCGGAGACACCTGTAGAGCACCTTTATAATCACCCAGTTACGTTGTGACCTTTGGTAGCACACAAAGTGTTCCTCCGGTATTCGGGAGTTGCATGATCTCATAGTCATAGGAACATGTATAAGTTATGAAGAAAGCAATAGCAACAAACTAAACGATCATCGTGCTAAGCTAACGGATGGGTCAAGTCAGTCACATCATTCTCTAATGATGTGATCCCATTAATCAAATGACAACTCATGTCTATGGTTAGGAAACATAACCATCATTGATTCAACGAGCTAGTCAAGTAGAGGCAAACTAGTGACACTCTGTTTGTCTATGTATTCACACATGTACTCCCTCTGGTCCTTTTTACTCTACATATTAGATTTGTCTAAAGTTAAACTTTGCTAAGTTTGACCAAATTTATATTTAAAAAATATTAACATCTATAATACCTAATGAATATAATATGAAAATATATTCCAAGATGGTTCTAATGATATTGGTGTTGATATGTGAATGTTAATAATTTTTTGTATAAACTTGGTCAAACTTTGAAGAGTTTGACTTCAGACAAATCTAATATGCAGAGTAAAAAGGACCGGAGGGAGTACTAAGTTTCCGGTTAATACAATTCTAGCATGAATAATAAACATTTATCATGATATAAGGAAGTATAAATAACAACTTTATTATTGCCTCTAGGGCATATTTCCTTCAATTAGATGTGCCACATGATTATAGTAAGCCATATAAGTTGCTCATGGACTATTACACGATGTAAGTCAAAAAACTATGTGAAACATGATTACAAAATAGCTATTAGCTTCTCATGGATACAGAGTTATATGCCAAATATAGCAAACTTCTAGAGTGCAAATCCCTCCTAGCTAATTGCCTAAAAGTGTGAGTAACTCCACCGAACTCAATCTTCACTTTTGTTACCAGATAAGCTGGGGATCAACTAGAGAAGACTCTTCATCTCACCAAACCACATGGTCGAGCACTTTTCTATCTATGCACGGTTTCTACAATCATGTAAAACTATGACTCCAAAAATGTCGGCCCCATCTCATAAGGAGTTTGATGACCTCCAAACTTCAAGTACCACTCCACACTCTGTGCTTGCACACTAAGCTACAAATTCCAAGAGGCGAATAGGACCGCACGGCGAGAGTGATGGATAATGATCCCCATAATGGGACATCTAGCTTCCTTCGCAAACCGAGGCAACAATGTTCAATAATTATTTCGGTCGTGCTCTTGTTACAGTCTATAATGAGGAGTGGTATTGTATTTCACACAGGGTTTTGTTACCCTTTATTACAATTAACAGATAAGGTCTTATGTGCATGCCTTCATTTCACCTTTAATTCTCAAACATTCATCATACTGGGATTGATCCCCACAAATCTTAAGGCTATTACATAATGGATCTCGTCCAATTCTCATCCATAGCATGTGTCTACGTAGATTACTCACACATGGTTGTGATGAGCATGAGGGTGCTGATGGAGAAGGAGTTGACGCGGTCAATGGTGAAATTTCCCCCTATCAGGGGGCAGGGTTTGGCTTCCGGCAATCCTCCAAGATGAAGATCAGCAATGACGGCCGCCTCCACCTCGAGGAATAATACACGATAAATTTGATTGAGATTCTTGAGGTATCTAAGGACCGGTGGCATTGGAGAGGCACCCAAGGTGCCTGGTGGGCCCAGGCAGTGGGGGACCCTCCCTCCCAAGCCCATCCAGGCTCGGTCTTTTGCACAAGGTCTTCTCATTGTCCAAAAACATCTCTGTATTTTTTTTATTTTCCCCGTAAATGAACAATAATCATTTTCCCTGAAAACGGAAACTGGCGTTGAGAACTTTACTATTACTAGCACGATGCCCATGCGTTGCCACGGAACCATTAGCTTAGAGGTGGTGAAAATAACATTAGTGTCCTTTTATGACCGTTGTGTGATTTATGATTAGAAAAGATAGCAAAAATATGGTGAGAGACATGCAGCGTCGGAGAATTTTAAATGACAATAGTAGGTTGGGAAGAGAAGTAAAACCAAGATCGATTTTGAGTTGAAGTCACATTTTTGTCTTTGTTATTTGTACCTTTTAGCTCATAAAAAGTTGGTATCACACGAAAGTAGTGTATTTGTTTATTTATGATAGATCCCACATGTGAGTAAAATATATTTGTTTATATGTCTCTTGAAAGGTTGCTAGTTCCACATGTGGGGATGTCGGGATGTGTGTATTTGTTTATTTGAAAATGATGTTGAACCCATATGTGAACTCACCACCAACTCTAATCTTTATAAGTAGGATGTTACTCCAAATAAATCATAAAAAAGTCAATTCATTGATACTAAAGTATGGAAGCTACAAAAAATATGTATACGTCCAGGATGTATAAGTAATTAAATATCCTTTCGAAAGAAAATACTACATGACCATAAGGTTTCACATGTAAAAACACCTTTCCATTTATTCTTTTGCAAATCAAATCCAAGCGCCATCTTTCACCAAAGGGAAGGTTTTGCAAATCAATTCCATGCGAGAGAACCATATAACCCTTATCAACCAACAAAATAATTAGTGAATCAATCAAGCCTCGCTAAAATTAGTAGAACTCAAAAGTAAGATCAAAGTCATATAGAGAAACATCACAAATGAGGTTGTTAACTATCTGGACAAACAATCTCACCAAACATTAGAAGATAGGGGTTTACCATGTGAATTTTGTTGAGTTCTTCAACAACAAACTTTGTAGAGATCTTGAGTGTCTTTCGACAAAGAAACCTAAGCTTTGGCTTGATAAAAGAAAAGAAAAAAGACAATGCATATAACTTTTGTTGTAAAATCTAGTTTATGAGGGCAGCATATCATTAATACGATGAAATGAAGCAAATGCACAACAGCAGTTGTGATACACTTTTTACTCGGGTATGGTTGGGAACTTGTAATGGAACCTTTGACGACCCAACTGTGTCACCCAATATGAAAATAACTTCAATTTATTAATCAGTACTTTCTAGGATACATCACCTAAAATAGGATTCCTTGGTTGTCTAGAGCTAAACACATCTTGTTACTTACCATAGCAAACTGAAAAACCTAGCATCAACAGCGAGTACTGAGTGTTAACCCGTGTTTCTGTATTAACAAGATGAAACTTTTGGGTCACAACTCACAGTCCCTTAATTTGGAAAAATATGCTGCATATAGGATATTTCAACTTTTATATGAACCGTAGAGAAATAGTCATTACTCTATAGCTAGTAGCATTTTCTTCAGCTTTCACATCTGAGTTGAGCAATCAGATAAATCTATTTAGTTCCGGATGGTCATGGCTCATGAGTCAACACCATTACAGGAATTACAGAAGGAGCAGGCTCAAGAGAAGGACGCCTGTAGTATTATTCCTAACAAATCCTCGATGCTACCGACACTCCTTATAACACAAGAGTACCTTTATGTAGCATGACTACTCAAAAGATCCAAAAACTGCGATCTTCTACAGAAGAAAATCATTTGATGCATTATTTTCTCCCATAGGGAAAACAGAGGAACATCACAGGCTCACAGCTGATGAACTTGAACAGCGTACCACTAAGCGACGGATCCATGGTTCACTGGAGCTGTGGAGCAGGTCCAGTGCACCTAACTAAGACTGCACAGAAGTAATCTACATAAAGGGAGCAAAACTGTATAAAAGTAACTTCATATGGTACAGAGACGAGGAAATATCGGGGAACAAAAGAAGCTGCAACACAGATTCTTGGGACAACCACCGAGTACTGAGCTACAGTTGACAGGGATAAGGGAAATCATTCAGCAACGGGAGAAACACGTCACAATTATCATAATTTTATTTTCTCTCATAACAGTCTCAGTCTCAGAAGCTTGGGTTGGAGATAGATCAATATATATTCTAGTCGTGTGTTCAGAAATACAGGTTAACTTGGAGGAAATAAGTAGTTACTGAGTCTGTGTTCCTGAACTTACAATAGTCTCCTGAAGCAAGCAACTTGTGCTGATTATTCAGATTCAGGCCTGACCACCGAGTAAAATTCTCATGTCAATTGCTATTCAAGCATAATTATTTAGATTAAGGCTAGATCACACGAAAGTAGTGTATTTGTTTATTTATGATAGATCCCACATGTGAGTAAAGTATATTTGTTTATGTCTCTTGAAAGGTTGCTAGTTCCACATGTGGGGATGTGTGTATTTGTTTATTTGAAAAGGATGTTGAACCCATATGTGAACTCACCACCAACTCCAATCTTTATAAGTATGTTACTCCAAATAAATTATAAAAAATGTCAATTCATTGATACTAAAGCATGGAAGCTACAAAAAATATGTATACGTCCAGGATGTATAAGTAATTAAATATCCTTTCGAAAGAAAATACTACAGGACCATAAGGTTTCACATGTAAAAACACCTTTCCATTTATTCGTTTGCAAATCAAATCCAAGCGCCATCTTTCACCAAAGGAAGGTTTTACAAATCAATTCCATGCGAGAGCACCAACATGTATGGAACCATATAACTATTATCAACCTACAAAATAATTAGTGAATCAATCAAGCCTCACTAAAATTAGTAGAACTCAAAAATAAGATCAAAGTTATATAGAGAAACATCACAAATGAGGTTGTTAACTATCTGGACAAGCAATCTCGCCAAACATTAGAAGATAGGGGTTTACCATGTGAATTTTGTTGAGTTCTTCAACAACAAACTTTGTAGGGATCTTGAGTGTCTTTAGACAAAGAAGCCTAGGCTTTGGCTTGATAAAAGAAAATAAAAAAGACAACGCATATAACTTTTGTTGGCAAAATCTAGTTTATGAGGGCAGCATATCATTAATACGATGACATGAAGCAAATGCACAACAGCAGTTGTGATACACTTTTTACTCGGATATGGTTGGGAATTTGACGACCAAACTGTGTCACCCGATATGAAAATAACTTCAATTTATTGATCATTATTTTCTAGGATACATCACCTAAAATAGATTCCTTGGTTGCCTAGAGCTAAACACATCTTGTTACTTACCGTAGAAAACTGAAAAACCTAGCATCAACATCGAGTACTGAGTGTTAACCCGTGTTTTTGTATTAACAAGATGAAACTTGAGGTCACAACTCACAAGTCCCTTAATTCAAAAAAAAAAAATGCTGCCTGTAGATGTAGGATATTTCAAGTTTTATATGAACCGTAGAGAAATAGTAAATACACTATAGCCAGTAGCCTTTTCTTCAACTATCACAACTGAGTTGAGCAATCAGATAAATCTATTTAGTTTTATTCCTAACAAATCCTCGATGCTACCGACACTCCTTACAACACAAGAGTACCTTTATGTAGCATAATTAACTACTCAAAAGATCCAAAAACTGCGATCTTCTACAGAAGAAAATCATTTGATGCATTATTTTGTCCCATAGGGAAAACAGAGGAACATCACAGGCTCACAGCTGATGAACTTGAACAGCGTACTACTAAACGACGGATCCATGGTTCACTGGAGCAGGTCCAGTGCACCTAACTAAGACTGCATAGAAGTAATCTACATGAAGGGAGCAATTCATATGGTACAAAGACAAGGAAATATCGGGGAACAAAAGAAGCTGCAACGCAGATTATTTGGACAACCACCGACTACTGAGCTACAGTTGACAGGGATAAGGGAAATCATTCAGCAATGGGAGAAGCACGTCACAATTATCATAATTTTATTTTGGATCATAACAATCTCAGTCTCAGAAGCCAGTGTGTTCAGAAATATAGGTTAATTTGGAAGAGATGAATAGTTATCGAGTCTGTTCAAGAACTGATAATAGTCTCCTGAAGTAAGGAACACGTGTTGGTTATTCAGATTCAGAACAGACCACCGAGTAGAATTCTCATGTCAATTGCTGTCCAAGCATAATTAATCACTACATCCATCTTATGTTGTGTAATTGTGTCATAAGATTTAATTGTTCAGATTCAGGCCAGACCACCGGGTAGTCTCCTGAAAAAAAAACCCATTAACCGAGTTTTTCTTCCCAGAATACAACCAAGTCTAATAAAACGGAAATGGAGGCTCGAGACTGATAATATGGCCTCCACGAATGGTAGTATGGTACAGTACCTAGACGGTGTCGGTCCGAGAACCGCACCCGCCATGAGGGTGGCCGCCGGTTCTCCCCTCTGACCAGATGAAGCTTCATTTGTGCCACTCCGGCGTGCGCCGTGCGCGGGCGGCAGATTAAGACCAGTGAAGTAAATGTTGTCCATGGTTCAGGCTCAGAGGGTATCCTGTCCAGTCCACTGTACATCTCGTTTAGAACCAACAGGAAAGGAAGCATCTGATCTAGGATGTTGATTTTTGCGATAGCATCACGAAGTTTTTGCAGGGAGACAACTCAGTTTGGTGCTCTCTCTTGCCCCGACTGATAAAAAAAGGATGACAATGAGGGTGGTTGCTACTTGCTGCTTGATCTCGAAGTTAAGCCCTAGCAACTAAAAACAAAAGTTTAGCCTGGCAAGCAAAACAGAAACAAAAACATTAGTGGAGAAGTGGGGTATCGATCCCCATACCTCTCGCATGCTAAGCGAGCGCTCTACCATCTGAGCTACATCCCCAGGTGATGGTTCCTTCAAAACACAAATTTATATATTGAAAGAACAACACAACGTTCAGCAGATCTATATACATCCGTTGAGCGAACAATAATTCCAGACAGAGAAAGTATTTTGCAGGCCACAGGAAAAAAAGAGAACCATGTTCGGTTCATTCGAAAAGGGACGAAAGCCTAGCATCAATTCAAGATGCCAATGTCTTATCAACACTGACAAGTTAGCTTTCTCCAGGAATATACTCCCTCCGTCCGGAAATACTTGTCAGAGAAATAAATGTATCCAGATGTATTTTAATTCTAGATACATTCATTTTCATCCATTTATGCGACAAGTAATTCCGGACGGAGGGAGTACTAGGCTAGCGAATAGCTTACTTTCACAATCGCTACACCCTTAAATACACTCCTTACAGCACAAGCGTACCTTTAACTGCTCAAAAGATCCTAAAACTATGATCTTGTACAAAAGAAAATCATTTGATGCATTGTTTTATCCCATTGGGAAAAAAGAGGAACATCACAGCCGATGAACTTCAACGGCGTACTACTAAACGTACGACGGATCCATGGTTCACTGGGGCAACTCCAGTGCACCAGACTAAGACTGTATAGAAGTATAATCTACATGATGGGAGCAAAACTGTATACAAGTAACTTCATATACAAAGACTAGAAAATATCAGGGAACAAAAGAAGCTGCAACACAGATTCTCTGGGACAACCAGCAAGTACTAGGCCACAGTGGACAGGGATAAGAGAAAACATTCGGCAACGGTCATAACTGTCTCAAAAAGTTGGTCTGGTGATAGATAAATAGTTATTGAGTCTGTGTTACTGAACTGACAGCAGTCTCCTGAAGCAAGCAACTTGTGCTGATTATTCAGATTCAGGCCATACCACCGAGTAGAGTCTTCATGTAGTCATGTTGGTTGCTTATTGCCTGCTTAAACTATGACACGAGGTAGCAGAAATCTGCTCAAGCATAATTAAACACGAGATCCTATTATTTTGTTTCTTGGACTCAACAAAATAGTTGGATTTATAGGGCCTTCTTCTATTAATCGAAGCGCACGAAGTTTTGCAGGGAGACAAGCCACTTTGGAGCTCTCTTTCGCCCTGATTGATTAATAAAAATGATGAGAAAGAGGGCAGTTTGCCACTTGCATCTATAAGAAAAAAAATGTTCAGCGTAGCAAAAAAGAAAAAGATGATTTGGAGAAGTGGGGTATCGATCCCCTCTCGCATGCTAAGCGAGCGCTCTACCATCTGAGCTACATCCCCAAGTGGTGCTAACAATGATGCACGAATCTACATATAGAATAGAAAATACAAAATTCAGGCTATTTCTGCAGGACACAGAAAGGAAAATTTCTTCTTGTGCTTCCCGTCAGCCCTCCTTCCCTTGGATACACTGTATTGTTGCTGCTGATATGTCGAGTCGAGTTTCTGAAACTGAATCCTGTTTGGTTCATTCGATAGGGAACGGAAGCAAGCCATGCACGTGTGATGCCAATCTCTCCTCTTGGCGTCAGGTGAAGATGCCAATGTCTATCTGTCTGCATGAAATAAATTGCTGAGTGAATGGCTTCCTTTCTGTAACAGGAGTACGTACTCCAGAAGAAGAACCGACGACAAAACGGGGTCGACAGCGTGCATTGATTGCAGACACAGTGTCGCTACCGGTACCACGTCCGTACTCGATCGGTACTGCTGTCTGATGGCCAAGTACCCCGACGACTGACAAGGAGGTCGACGGACAAAACTGAGTGCACGGCGGGAGACGGTGACTAGAATGGCGTATACCTCGCATCACCATCTACTGTATATTTGAATTTGATTAGTTGTGATTAAACATACATTCATCCCAGATAAAACAGACAGATGAACTCGTTTTCTGCTATGAAACGCGCAGCATCGCCAGCGGACAGCAGAGTAAAAAATGGGATGTGCTGCGCCCGCTCGGAGGTCTGAACCCGGCGTGCCGGCCACGTGTACATGTCAGTCGAGATTTGGCCGATGCATCCAGCCATCCACGATCCCAGACCAAAGTCCAACTTGGATGGAATCATTTCCCAGTTCCCACCCAGATATCAAGCGGCACCCGATCACACTCGCACACACTGACACTCGCTCACCAAACACTCATCACTAGCTAAGCCCGCCGCTGCGTGCCGCTCATGGCGTCGCCGAAGAAGGCGCGGAAGCCGCGGGCGAGGCGGCCGCTGCTGCTGCGGCGGGCCATGCTGCACGCCTCCATCTGCTTCCTCATCGGCCTCCTCGCCGGCCTCGCCCCGGCCGCCCGCTGGACCGCCTCCGCCTCCGCCCACGTCTCCCGCGCGCTCCACGCCGTCGACGGCGCCTTCGACCGCACCGTGCTGCTGCTCTGGGAGCAGCAGCGGCAGCTGCGCGACGGGCGCGTCCACGTCGCCGTCCTCCCCGCGCCGGCGCCGGGGCCGCCGGCGCTGGAGCCGCTGCGGCAGCCCCAGCTGCTGCTGGTGGTGACCGCCACCGAGCGGTCCGACCCGGAGCGGCGGGCCGCGGGGCTCACGCGCGCCGCGCACGCGCTCAGGCTCGTGCCCCCGCCCGTGCTGTGGCTGGTGGTGGAGCCGGCGGCGGAGGCCCTGCCCACGGCGCGGCTGCTGCGCGGCGCCGGGGTGGCGTACCGGCACCTGACCTATCCGGAGAACTTCACGGCCGACGGCGTCGGCATGGAGAAGGAGCGGCACCACCAGCGGAACCTGGCGCTGGAGCACGTGGAGGAGCACCGGCTCGCCGGGGTCGTGCTCTTCGCCGGCCTCGGCGACGTCTACGACCTCCGCTTCTTCGACCAGCTCAGGCAGATCAGGTGAGTGCGCGCGCGCGCGCGTCGTGCCTCCAAAACTTTTAGCTAGCCATCGGATCATGCATCATGCATGCACTTTTCATCAGCGTGCATGATCTTATTAGCACCACCCGGCATTACAAACAGCATTTTAGCATAGTGAGTTAACAGCTGGATGCATGATGTTGATCTTGCACATGCTTCGTTGTAGTGAGTGTTTGGCCGGTGTCGGTGGAGTCTGAGGATGGATTAGTGGATGGTTGACAAGCAGTTAATATGCACGAGAGATGAGACTGGAGGTAGGCCATGGTGACCATGGCGACCGATGAGTAGTGTACGACGCAGCTTTGAATCGAATCGACCAGGAATAGCTAGATGGCACGACGGATGTCACATTGAGCACTAGTGTCCATGCATGTGCGGACCATGCTCGGCTCTCGATGCTCTGCCTCCTCTGCTTCAGCGCCCGCCCAAGTGTCGGCAGCGCCGTCCAGTCCGAGAAACATGGATGGACGAATGATTGGCCACCTTTAATCAATCTGAACCATTTCTGTGCACTCATTCATTAGCCGTCGCTTTTTGGTACGTGCCACTGACACGTGCACTGTGCATGTCTACGGTGCAGGACGTTCGGCGCGTGGCCGGTGGCGACGGTGTCGGAGCGCGAGCGGAGGGCGACGGTGGACGGCCCGGTGTGCGGCGGCTCGCCGTGGGCGGTCACCGGCTGGTTCTCCACGGCCGACGGAACGCCGGCGGTGAGGGCGAGGCCGCCGGCCGGCACGGTGGACGTGGCGCGCTTCGCGTTCGGCAGCGCCCTGCTCTGGCACCCCAGCCGCTGGGACAGCTTCCCCGTCTCCGAGCCCGACGCCTCACAGGTACAGTCCTCATTACTCAATTAACTAGCTTCCACATTTTAGTCCGCCGTTCCGCACACGACGACGGCGGGCTTGTCGTCAAAGCGGCCGCGAAAGCGTGCGGCTTTTCGTCCGTGAAATTTGCCCCGTCAATTTTGTTGCTGTGCGCCGGCAGGACGAACGGCCGGGACAGGACATAAACTAAGGCCGTGATTCATGCGCGGCGTGCACCGCCACACTAGCTTCCATTTGTCTCGATCTTCACTTCACTAGAGCGCGAAATATTGATTAGTCAGCAGTATCATGGGATCCATGGCCCTGTCTTGGCTAACCCTATATATGTTTTGTTATCAGGATTCCGTGAAGTTTGTGCAGCGGTTGGCCGCGGAGGATTACAACAAGTCGAGGGGGATGCCCAACCGGGATTGCTCGGAGGTTATGGTGTGGCGTGGGGATCAGTTCCTAGCAACCTAGTTTGAGTTACTAACCGGTTGAGTGACTTGTGGTATCACGGACCAACAAATTTAGAAATACAACAAATTTAAACGGTCTCAGATAGGAAAGTACACATACTTTGCGTTTTTCTTTTTGCAGGAGAAATACTTGTATTACTCAACCACCAAGTCATTACAGTCATCACACACTATCTTCAAAACTTCAGTGGACCTAAACCAAGCAAAGTCATTGTCCTGCGATGAACTCTACCAGAACTAGCTAAATTATCTCTAGCGTTATTATGGGAACAAAAAAACGTGAGTAATGGAAGTATGTCTAAGACCCATGAGATATCTGATCTCATTCACCGGCGAAGCATAGACCGAACGATCGGCTTCTCCACTGGAAATTATGGCCATTGCCGTAAGCGAGTCCATCTCAATGGCTATAGGTAGCTCGGAACGCTAAATAGCCAAAAAAGAAACAGACCCTCCATACATGTACATAACTCCGCTTCCGGTGCATCTCTACAAGAAAACAAAGTTCTACATGCTGAAAAAATATTATGGTTCCGACATTGTTATGAAGTATCATGCCCGCACCCGCATCTTCACTCAAAAATATAAGAGTCGTCGGTAGTCAGTTTGACTCATCCCTCGATTGATGGATTCCATCCTAGGGCCTGAGCTAGTGCACTTGCGGGCACACTAGGACGATCATACGATATGACATCTTTCCCTTTTACCAGATCAACATGAGTGTTCATTTTGATGCCAATCAAGGAATTCAAGTAATTATGCAAAAATCTGACAGCAACATCCATGGACGGGGTAGGTTTATGGTGTACTAATCCATTTCGAACATGCCAACTCCTCCAAAGGCTTATGAGCAACATGGAGTGTTATATATCTCTAAGTGGAGCTAGGGCTTGCAATAGCCACCATTTTCCATTATTAATCACCGACTCAATACTTGGCAACTTCCATAATTTGGCCATCGATAAGTACATATCTTAAACAAAATACTGCGCAAAAATGGATGTAAATTCTCCATACTGGGCATCTACTTTGTCTCTAGACTAATCTTATGCTTCTTCCACATATACAGGGAGTCCGAAGCCAGACGCCATGCAAGATTTTTGATATGGAAGGTGCCTCACTCTACCAAATGTATTACCAACATGTCCGCCTTTCTGATGCTGTTGAGCTAGAGGAAGCCGCATTGGATCTGTAAACCTCTTACGGATATATTATCAACATGTGAACGTTCAGAGGAAAAGTCGAGAGAATATAAATATATGTTATTTAAGAAAAACAAAAACATATGTTTTTCTTTGCGTCCCGTGGAAAAGTTTGTTGAAAAGGCATGCATACGTGGAGAGTTTGTTAAGAAGCCATGCATATATAGAACAATCGTGGAGGACTCTCTTAGCAATGTTATCCGACTGTTATAGATATCTATTTGGGAGATTGGATAGGTAAATTTATTGTGTTTTGTCGTACTAACATGTCTCTTTCAGTTTGTGAAAATAATACAAGTTATGCATAATTGTTTCTATCAATTTGATTATACAAAAATAATTAATTAATATCTATTTATATTAAACATTTTTACTTAGTTATATATCATAAAATATTACATACTTTGTTTTTAAATACATTTTATACAATTTTTTTCTATTTTCTAGCAATATTAGTCACATAAATTTGTTGGCAATATTAGAACTATAAGTCTAGTGCCATACACCACGAACTCTATCATTATGATTATATAAATGCTTTACTTGCCAGTAGAACTCTATAATATTTAAAATTATGTTTCCTTTTCAATTTTTGGTCATGAGATTTTGTTGAACTTAGTTTCGTTTTAAACTAAAGAAGGCCCAAAATAGATGGAAACATCACATCCATATGCAAAATAATTGTTCACTTATGTGTATTACAATGGGTTTATACCTATTTTAATATATGTAAAAGA
>NC_041382.1:45179442-45183565 GCF_002162155.2 Triticum dicoccoides
CCATAATAACATTGCATAGCTTAGTTTAACTATGAGGATATTCTAGAATTTATGAGATGTTGGTTTTCGTGGAATTCCCTCATCTCACTTGTTAGCATTGCACATTCATGGACAAAAGAAATCCCCTTTTGCCTGGTTAAATTTAAATACGATCAATGTTGCGACTTTGTGCAAACAAATAGTGAAAGTCATTTATTTCGGCTTATAGCCACTCAACCAACTATGGTGTTACGTTAAATCCTGAACTAAATCCAGGATTGAATGACTATTCTTTGGGTAAGCAGCATGCCCGTCGACAGCGAGACTCCTGTGGTGACTTCGTTAAACTTAAGACTTGGCGGTTTGGTCTCTTAGAGGTGCTCATAGAGGTAAAGTGTGCGTGCTTATGTTTATGGGAATGAGTGGATGTGTATGTTTATGAGCATAAGCATCTGCATGCACTGTGTTTGCGGGAAAAACAATGTGCAAATTCTCGATAAAAAACACATAGTGCTATGTTTTTTTTTTGCAGAGAAACATGGTGCTATGTTGTTTGAATGACACCGAGATATTTGTGTTAATTTGAGACATATGGCTTATCCCCCTAGAGAACGTATCTGATGCACCGGAGCTTCTTGTGCTACCAGTGCATTGGACTACCTTGGCACATTTCCAAATGTTTGAAAAATCTGGAAAAAAATAGCGCATTCACATAACATTAAAGTATGTTGTCACAAAAATTCAAATCAAAATTCGAAATAGATACAAAAATGACAAATTCGGCACTGAATATTATATAGGACAAGTTGGGCTTTAGATTTGGCCCATTGTCATATTAATGTCACACTTGTCATTTTTGTGTCTCGAGCATTGTTTGGAGTTTAAATTTGAATTTTTGTGACAACATAGGTTCATGTCTTTTCGATGCACTATTTTTTTCTTAGATTTTTTGAATGTGTAACCGGCGTCCGGTGCACCGGTAGCAGAAGAAGCTCCAGTGCACCAGATACGTCTTCTAGCCCCCTATCGACGTGAGACAATTTGGCCTATAGTATGACTGAGCATATATACTCTGGAAGAGGTATAGTGCGCTTTGTGGCTGGGTGAACTCAATAAGGCAACAATCATTTTTATGTATATATATTAGTGGCAAAAGACAAAATTGCATGCATGATCATTGTGCACGGAAAGCTACTTGATTACCTATTACAGTATCATTTTTTTGCGAGGGCTATTACATTATCATTTTGCCCCCGTATTTGGAGCTGCTAGTAATGGGTAGCTAACAAAACCTGCTTAGCCGTGTTGCGATCAACGTGCATAGACATGTACTCCCTCTGTTTCAAATTACAATTTGAACAAAAACCACGACAAGTACGTAATTTGGAACGGAGGGAGTATGTGGGTAGGTATATGTATATTATGATTATCATTTATCCAGAGCAATCTAGGTAGCGACGAGCTGATCTCCACGCCACACCATGATCTCCGAGCAGTCGGGATCGGGCATTCCTCTCGACTCGTTGTACTCCTCTGCGGCCAATCGTTGCACAAACTTTACCGAATCCTGGAAGAAAAACAACACATGACGACCATGATTCCAGTTACTCTGGTAATAAATCAAGATGAATGGAACATTGTTCCAGTGTTTTATGTGTTTTATAATCCAATTACGGAGTTACAGTACCTGTGAGGCGTCGGGCTCGGAGACGGGGAAGCGGTCCCACCGGTGCGGGTTCCAGAGCAGGGCGCTGCCGAACGCGAAGCGCGCCACGTCCACGGTGCCCGCCGGCGGCCTCGCCGCCCTCACCGTCGGCGTCGCGTCGGCCGTGGAGAACCAGCCGTTGACCGCCGACGGCGAGCCTCCGCACACCGGCCCTTCCACCGTCGCCTTCCGCTCGCGCTCCGACACCGTCGCTACCGGCCACGCACCGAACGTCCTGCACCATACATGCACACAGTGTGCTGCTCCATTCATGCACAGTAACGGCAGCGGCGGCTAATGAATGGATTCAAATTAATGTCTCGTTAGCGCCAATCATTCGCTCGCTCGTCCACGTTTCTACCGACACTCGGGCGCGCACCGAGGCAAGCGGAGGATGGTGCGCACATGGACATGCACGTCCACGACAACATGGTGGTACACTGCTGGTGCTGCTGAGTGACATCCATCATGCCATCTAGCTATCCCTGCTCGATTCCTAGCTAGTGGAGTACTATTAGCTGGTGCATCATATTATCACCGATCACTATGGGCCTAGCTAGAGTGGCCAGTCCGACTCCCATGCCATGCTGCATGCACATTATTTGCTACGGCTCGTCTACTGTCGACTCCACCGACAACGCTGGGTGCAACTCTGAATTACTACCCGCAGTGCAACTTAATCACCAGTTTACTACACTACAATTACCAGTTCACTAAAGGATCGATCGACGAATGAAATGAACAGGTTAACCAGACTTGTAGGCAGGAGAATGCATGCACTCACCTGATCTGCCTGAGCTGGTCGAAGAAGCGGAGGTCGTAGACGTCGCCGAGGCCGGCGAAGAGCACGACCCCGGCCAGGCGGTGCTCCTCCACGTGCCCCAGCGCCACGTTCCGCTGGTGGTGCCGCTCCTTCTCCGTGCCGACGCCGTCTGCCGTGAAGTTCTCGGGGTAGGTCAGGTGCCGGTACGACACCCCGGCGCCGCGCAGCAGCCGCGCCGTGTCCGGGGCCTCCGTCGCCCGCTCCACCACCAGCCACAGCACCGGCGGGGGCACGAGCCTGAGTGCGTGCGCCGCGCGGGTGAGCCCTGCTGCGCGCCTCTCCGGGTCCGACCGCTCCGTGGCCGTCACGACCAGCAGCAGCTGCGGCTGGCGCAGCGGCTCCGGCTCTGGCGGCGGCGAGGGGAGGGCGGTGACGGCGACGTCGACGGGTCCGTGCTGCAGCTGCCGCTGCTGTTGCTGGAGCAGGAGCACGGTGTGGTTGAAGGCGCCGTCGACGGCGTGGAGCGCGCGGAAGACGTGGGCGGTGGCCGCGGTTGATGCTACGTGGGTCCAGCGGAAGGCCGGGGCGAGGCCGGCAAGGAGGCCGAGGAGGAAGCAGAGGGAGGAATGCAGCATGGCTCGCCGGAGCAGCAGGGGCCGCCTCGCCCGCGGCTTTGCTTTCTTCGGCGACGCCATGACAAAGCAAGCAGCAGCAGCAGCTTAGCTAGTGTGTATGTGTGTTTGGTGGTGTCAGCAGCAGAGCGGCTAGGTAGGTGATCGAGTGAGTGAGTGTGTGATCGGGTCTTTGCTTAATTTCTGCGATGGAAATGATTCTGTACGCCTCACTTGGAAAGTTGGAATTGATGGATGTAGGTGCTGGCACATGTGGCCGGTCTAGAGGAGAGTATTGCATTTCTTTTTCTTTCTTCTTGTGTCGACTGGCGAGTCTAGTCATGGTCTCTCCGGCGGTGTAATTAAGAGAATGCCTCGTTTATATTTAGCTCAAGTTTGCCGTTTGATGGCAACACCATGTATCTTTTGGCCTTGTGGCTTTATTAATATAAAGCGGGATAAAAGCCTATTGGCTTACTTTAGCTCAGCTTGGGGCCTTACGGCGATCTACATGCACAAGTATATTTATGATTTACTAGGACTTTCACAATTTCCTCTGGCTGTTTGAATTCCATGTTCAAAATTTAGGAGAAACCTTACTCAGAAACCAGTACCGGAGAAAATCTTGCCTCGTTGATATATGGTGTTACTGCCTGCCTTAAGCCGATCCCGGCCTTGGTTCTTCACATCCAAAATGGGTCCCGGCTATGGCGAAGGACATCAAGAGATCAGGGGCCGACCTTTCGCCAGTCTCCTTTGTTCATGTTAGTCGTGTTTTGAATGTGACGGCAAATAGTCTTGCTAGGGCGAGTGAACTTTGTTTTTTTTTTTATCTTTCATGATGTCAGCCCAGAGTGTATCTGGGAATCTCTCGATAAAGACACATTATGACGAATGAAGAGCTGACCTTGAAAAAAAATACAATGAGCCAAATGATCTGAAACTTTTTCTAGGATATTCAGTTGTGTATTTCTGATTTACTAGATTTTTTCAATTTATTGTGAAATATTTGAATTGTGAATATTTTCAATCATTTTCAGCATGGGTGCAACACAATGTATGCGT
>NC_041382.1:45184025-45205258 GCF_002162155.2 Triticum dicoccoides
GGGGGGGTGATGGGCAAGACGTATAATGGGTTGGGGTCTCAGGGGCGGGAACTGACAACGGCGAGTTGCGGTGGGTCGGCGGTACTTGCTGACCTCTAGGGCCTCAGGTCGTGCTAATCGCTCATAATCACTGAACCCGTGGCCATTTGATAACTACTTTAGTATTCTAAACGCCATATATTATCAGTTTGTCTAATTCACATCTAGATATTTTTTAAGGATGTTACATCTAAGCTCCCACAAATATATATAATGCATCAACAAGAAACAAAAAAAAGACCACAAACAGAGTGGTGTCTTAGACAGACCCATATACTATTAGTTTACGAAGAGAGTACTATACTATCATATCATCCCATGGTTATAGGGAAAGTATCTCCCATAATCGCTGAACCCGTGGCCCGCCCGAAAAAAAAGTTTGCTGAACCCGTGAAACAATGTGTTTGTCTTTACACTTTCAAGTGTCCACTCGGGTGCAGGATTCGGAAGTACTTGGACACTCGAGTCGGTGATATGATCCGGCTGTCCGTAAGGTACTCTCCGCCGATTAGGTACATACATGGAGTGACATATGGAGATAGCGAACTGACTTAGGGATAACGTGTATAGGGACTAACGAGTTTGGTTCGATGTGTGGCGTGACCGATTAGTTGACATGTCAGAGTGACGTGGCAACACAACTCAGAAAAGCTGGATTAAAATGGATGGAACCAGATTAGGAGAGACGTTTTCACGGCTCAAGAAGTCTAAGAAAGTTGGGAGTTTGGGATTGAAACTTCAACTCTAGGACGAGTGTAGAGGGATAATGTGGTGCATGGCGTTTCTCCTATTTCCTCCGGCCCCTGTACTTTCTGTTACGATTGGATACAATACACCTGTGCATGTAGTTTGCTATGAAATTAAGCTCCTCACATGACCTACACACATGGCTCTAGGTTGCCTACACGCTGCACGAACAGGGAAAGCAATTAAGCAGAAGTCATAGACTCATAGCAGTAGACGTAGAAAGATCAGAGAGGAACGCTTGCTTACTTTACAAGGTTGGTTGATGATCACGTGGTTACCTCATCACAAAGGAACCATCCAGTGCCATTCAAAGCAAATCACACACAATGTTTGTGCCGATCCAGAAACATATCTTCATCACACACTCCATGTGAAGGAAAATTGACACTATAAATTTATATAGTTGTGTCAAAATTTAAGTTCTCATTAGATTAAATCACTAACAGATTCGAACCAACATTTTTTTATGAACAAAGTTGGAACCAAACATTTTGCGTTTTAGATATGTTACATCCAACTAGGAAAAAGAACATGTTACATGCAATTTGTGTCATGACATACCCTGCATTTTTTTTTGTGATTGACCATGGCATTGACTTGTGGACAAAGTATATATATAGCAACATCATCATCATCATAAGCCTACATGGCGTTTTTTTTTGCGTTGAAATGAGTTGAAGCCAAGGACATTAGAGAAGAGTTGGTACTTGTCCTCAACGTCGTTCATCCCACCTCCCCGTTGCCTCCAACCCGACTGATGAATTCATTCCGCACCATTGGGTCGATGTTGATTTTGTGTGTGAACTTTTATTGGGAAGGTAGCAAGGTGACTTTCTCATTAATTATGTGTGGCATTTTTTTTCATAAAAATGTTTATGTGTGGCATTTGTTTTTTCAAAAGCTCCTAATTGAGTAGCGCTCATTTCCTATGTTGTCCAACTCGGGCCATTGAGTGGCGATCCAAATATAGTAAGCACGGTATTTGCGACCAACTAAAAACAAAACACACGCTAAAAGCCCAAAATTCGAATGTTTTAGCTTCCCTCCTAGCACTGTGGCTAGTGGAGAGGATGCTAGTCCACCCTCGCATGGTGCTCGTTGATGCTGATATTGCTGCCGCTGCTGTCGGGAAGGTCGAGGAGGACAATCAACGAGGTTGGGGCGCCACCGTGGTGCCTACCCGATGTCGCCACTCCGGCCATGTAGACATCGACAAGAAGCTCAACCGCCATGGAGACATGTATGTAAGGGGGGGGGGCATAGGGGTGTCGGTGGAGCGGAGAAAGGGAAGGAAAAGAAGGGATGAGAGGAGTATTACGACTAAGGAAGGGAGGACAAAGAGGTAGGATCCGTCGAGGATTTTTCTTTACCACTGAGTTTGAGTGAGCTTTTTTTGGCTTGGATAGGGCAAAGTAACAATAATCCTAGACACACGGTCATCAACAGACATCTTACGGATTCCCTCACACTAACTAGGCACCTGCTAGGCGTCATTCGGTTGATCCCCGCGTAGGACCAGCCTCCTCGGTCGTCAAAGCATTGCCGCGATGGTCATCAAAGCATCGCCATGACCATTGAAGCGTGCTTCGTTGCATGATCTCAGTCGTCAAAACACGCCTCATCGTGATGGTCATCGCAGCATTGCCACGGGCGTCATGGTCGTTGAAGCATTGCCATGGTCATGGAAGCACACCGCGCGGCATGGCCACGGTCGTCGATGCCATCACGGCCTCGCCGAGGTGGTCTCATCGCAGCATTGTCGTCGTCGTGGTCGTTGAAGCATTTCCATGATCACTGAAGCACGCCTCGCGGCATGGCCGCGGTCGTCGACGCCATCACGACACGCCTCGTCATTGTGGTTGTCAAAGAATTGTCGTGGCGGTCAAATTGGTTGTCGAAGCATTGCCACAACCAGTGAAGCACACCTCACAGAGTGGCCGTTGTTGGGGAACGTAGTAATTTCAAAAAATTTCCTACGCACACGCAAGATCATGGTGATGCATAGCAACGAGAGGGGAGAATGTGATCTACGTACCCTTGTAGACCGACAGTGGAAGCGTTAGCACAACGCGGTTGATGTAGTCGTACGTCTTCACGGCCCGACCGATCAAGCACCGAAACTACGGCACCTCCGAGTTCTAGCACACGTTCAGCTCGATGACGATCCCCGGACTCCGATCCAACAAAGTGTCGGGGAAGAGTTCCGTCAGCACGACGGCGTGGTGACGATCTTGATGTACTACCGTCGCAGGGCTTCGCCTAAGCACTGCTACAATATTATCGAGGACTATGGTGGAAGGGGGCACCGCACACGGTTAAGAATATGATCACGTGGATCAACTTGTGTGTCTAGGGGTGCCCCCTGCCCCCGTATATAAAGGATCAAAGGGGGGTGCGGCCGGCCAAGAGGAGGGCGCGCCAGGAGGAGTCCTACTCCCACCGGGAGTAGGATTCCCCCCCTTTCCTAGTTGGAATAGGATTCGGGAGGGGGAAAGAGGAGAGAGAGAAGGAAGGGGGGGCGCCGCCCCCCTCTCCTTGTCCTATTCGGACTAGGGGGGGGAGGGGCGCGCGGCCCAGCCCTGGCCACCTCTCCTCTCTTCCACTAAAGCCCACTAAGGCCCATATACCTCCCGGGGGGTTCCTGTAACCTCCCGATTTCACCCGGAACACTTCCGATATCCAAATATAGGCTTCCAATATATCAATCTTTATGTCTCGACCATTTCGAGACTCCTCGTCATGTCCGTGATCACATCCGGGACTCCGAACAAACTTCGGTACATCAAAATGCATAAACTCATAATATAACTGTCATCGAAACCTTAAGCGTGCGGACCCTACGGGTTCGAGAACAATGTAGACATGACCGAGACACGTCTCCGGTCAATAACCAATAGCGGAACCTGGATGCTCATATTAGCTCCTACATATTCTACGAAGATCTTTTATCGGTCAGACCGCATAACAACATACGTTGTTCCCTTTGTCATCGGTATGTTACTTGCCCGAGATTCGATCGTCGGTATCTCAATACCTAGTTCAATCTCATTACCGGCAAGTCTCTTTACTCGTTCCGTAATACATCATCTCGCAACTAACTCATTAGTTGTAATGCTTGCAAGGCTTATGTGATGTGCATTACCGAGAGGGCCCAGAGATACCTCTCCGACAATCGGAGTGACAAATCCTAATCTCGAAATACGCCAACCCAACATGTACCTTTGGAGACACCTGTAGAGCACCTTTATAATCACCCAGTTACGTTGTGACATTTGGTAGCACACAAAGTGTTCCTCCAGCAAACGGGAGTTGCATAATCTCATAGTCATAGGAACATGTATAAGTCATGAAGAAAGCAATAGCAACATACTAAACGTTCGGGTGCTAAGCTAATGGAATGGGCCATGTCAATCAGATCATTCACCTAATGATGTGATGCCGTTAATCAAATAACAACTCTTTGTCCATGGTTAGGAAACATAACCATCTTTGATTAACGAGCTAGTCAAGTAGAGGCATACTAGTGACACTCTGTTTGTCTATGTATTCACACATGTACTATGTTTCCGGTTAATACAATTCTAGCATGAATAATAAACATTTATCATGATATAAGGAAATAAATAATAACTTTATTATTGCCTCTAGGGCATATTTCCTTCAGTCTCCCACTTGCACTAGAGTCAATAATCTAGATTACACAGTAATGATTCTAACACCCATGGAGCCTTGGTGCTGATCATGTTTTGCTCGTGGAAGAGGCTTAGTCAACGGGTCTGCTAAATTCAGATCCGTATGTATCTTGCAAATCTCTATGTCTCCCACCTGGACTAGATCCCGGATGGAATTGAAGCGTCTCTTGATGTGCTTGGTTCTCTTGTGAAATCTGGATTCCTTTGCCAAGGCAATTGCACCAGTATTGTCACAAAAGATTTTCATTGAACCCGATGCACTAGGTATGACACCTAGATCGGATATGAACTCCTTTATCCAGACTCCTTCATTTGCTGCTTCCGAAGCAGCTATGTATTCCGCTTCACACGTAGATCCCGCCACGACGCTTTGTTTAGAACTGCACCAACTGACAGCTCCACCATTTAATGTAAACACGTATCCGGTTTGCGATTTAGAATCATCCGGATCAGTGTCAAAGCTCGCATCAACATAACCATTTACGATGAGCTCTTTGTCACCTCCATAAACGAGAAACATATCCTTAGTCCTTTTCAGGTATTTCAGGATGTTCTTGACCGCTGTCCAGTGATCCACTCCTGGATTACTTTGATACCTCCCTGCTAGACTTATAGCAAGGCACACATCAGGTCTGGTACACAGCATTGCATACATGATAGAGCCTGTGGCTGAAGCATAGGGAACATCTTTCATTTTCTCTCTATCTTCTGCAGTGGTCGGGCATTGAGTCTTACTCAACTTCACACCTTGTAACACAGGCAAGAACCCTTTCTTTGCTTGATCCATTTTGAACTTCTTCAAAACTTTGTCAAGGTATGTGCTTTGTGAAAGTCCAATTAAGCGTCTTGATCTATCTCTATAGATCTTAATGCCTAATATGTAAGCAGCTTCACCGAGGTCTTTCATTGAAAAATTCTTATTCAAGTATCCCTTTATGCTATCCAGAAATTCTATATCATTTCCAATTAGTAATATGTCATCCACATATAATATCAGAAATGCTACAGAGCTCCCACTCACTTTCTTGTAAATACAGGCTTCTCCAAAAGTCTGTATAAAACCAAATGCTTTGATCACACTATCAAAGCGTTTATTCCAACTCCGAGAGGCTTGCACCAGTCCATAAATGGACCGCTGGAGCTTGCACACTTTGTTAGCTCCCTTTGGATCGACAAAACCTTCTGGTTGCATCATATACAACTCTTCTTCCAGAAATCCATTCAGGAATGCAGTTTTGACATCCATCTGCCAAATTTCATAATCATAAAATGCGGCAATTGCTAACATGATTCAGACAGACTTAAGCATCGCTACGGTGAGAAGGTCTCATCGTAGTCAATCCCTTGAACTTGCCGAAAACCTTTTGCGACAAGTCGAGCTTTGTAGACAGTAATATTACCGTCAGCGTCAGTCTTCTTCTTGAAGATCCATTTATTCTCAATTGCTTGCCGATCATTGGGCAAGTCAACCAAAGTCCATACTTTGTTCTCATACATGGATCCCATCTCAGATTTCATGGCTTCAAGCCATTTTGCGGAATCTGGGCTCACCATCGCTTCTTCATAGTTCGTAGGTTCATCATGATCTAGTAGCATGACTTTCAGAACAGGATTACCGTACCACTCTGGTGCGGATCTCACTCTGGTTGATCTACGAGGTTCAGTAGTATCTTGTTCTGAAGTTTCATGATCATTATCATTAGCTTCCTCACTAATTGGTGTAGGTGTTGCAGAAACAGGTTTCTGTGATGTACTACTTTCCAATAAGGGAGTAGGTACAGTTACCTCATCAAGTTCTACTTTCCTCCCACTCACTTCTTTCGAGAGAAACTCCTTCTCCAGAAAGTTTCCGAATTTGGCAACAAAAGTCTTGCCTTCGGATCTGTGATAAAAGGTGTACCCAATAGTTTCCTTTGGATATCCTATGAAGACACATTTCTCCGATTTGGGTTCGAGCTTATCAGGTTGAAGCTTTTTCACATAAGCATCGCAGCCCCAAACTTTCAGAAACGACAACTTTGGTTTCTTGCCAAACCACAGTTCATAAGGCGTCGTCTCAATGGATTTTGATGGTGCCCTATTTAACGTGAATGCGGCCGTCTCTAGAGCGTATCCCCAAAACGATAGCGGTAAATCAGTAAGAGACATCATAGATCGCACCATATCTAGTAAAGTACGATTACGACGTTCGGATACACCATTACGCTGTGGTGTTCCGGGTGGCGTGAGTTGCGAAACTATTCCACATTGTTTCAAGTGTACACCAAACTCGTAACTCAAATATTCTCCTCCACGATCAGATCGTAGGAATTTTATTTTCTTGTTACGATGATTTTCAACTTCACTCTAAAATTCTTTGAACTTTTCAAACGTTTCAGACTTGTGTTTTATTAAGTAGATATACCCATATCTGCTTAAGTCATCTGTGAAGGTGAGAAAATAACGATATCCGCCACGAGCCTCAACATTCATCGGACCACATACATCTGTATGTATGATTTCCAACAAATCTGTTGCTCTCTCCATAGTATCGGAGAACGGTGTTTTTTGTCATCTTACCCATAAGGCACGGTTCGCAAGTACCAAGTGATTCATAATCAAGTGGTTCCAAAAGCCCATCAGTATGGAGTTTCTTCATGCGCTTTATACCGATATGACCCAAACGGCAGTGCCACAAATAAGTTGCACTATCATTATCAACTCTGCATCTTTTGGCTTCAACACTATGAATATGTGTGTCACTACTATCGAGATTTAATAAGAATAGACCACTCCTTAAGGGTGCATGACCATAAAAGATATTACTCATGTAAATAGAACAACCATTATTCTCTGATTTAAATGAATAACCGTCTCGCATCAAACAAGATCCAGATATAATGTTCATGCTTAACGCTGGCACCAAATAACAATTATTTAGGTCTAATACTAATCCCGAAGGTAGATGTAGAGGTAGCGTGCCGACTGCGATCACATCGACTTTGGAACCATTTCCCACGCGCATCGTCACCTTGTCCTTAGCCAATCTTCTCTTAATCCGTAGTCCCTGTTTCGAGTTGCAAATATTAGCAACAGAACCAGTATCAAATACCCAGGTGCTACTGCGAGCATTAGTAAGGTACACATCAATAACATGTATATCACATATACCTTTGTTCACCTTGCCATCCTTCTTATCCTCCAAATACTTGGGGCAGTTCCGTTTCCAGTGACCAGTCTGCTTGCAGTAGAAGCACTCAGTTTCAGGCTTAGGTCCAGGTTTGGGTTTCTTCTCTTGAGTAGCAACTTGCTTGCTGTTCTTTTTGAAGTCCCCCTTCTTCTTCCCTTTGCCATTTTTCTTGAAACTAGTGGTCTTGTTGACCATCAACACTTGATGCTCCTTCTTGATTTCTACCTCCGCAGCTTTCAACATTGCGAAGAGCTCGGGAATAGTCTTATTCATCCCTTGCATATTATAGTTCATCATGAAGCTCTTGTAGCTTGGTGGCAGTGATTGGAGAATTCTGTCAATGACGCAATCATCTGGAAGATTAACTCCCAATTGAATTAAGTGATTATTATACCCAGACATTTTGAGTATATGCTCACTGACAAAACTGTTCTCCTCCATCTTGCAGCTATAGAACTTATTGGAGACTTCATATCTCTCAATCCGGGCATTTGCTTGAAATATTAACTTCAACTCCTGGAACATCTCATATGCTCCATGACGTTCAAAACGTCGTTGAAGTCCCGATTCTAAGCCGTAAAGCATGGCACACTGAACTATCGAGTAGTCATTAGCTTTGCTCTGCCAGACGTTCATAACATCTGGTGTTGCTCCAGCAGCAGGCCTGGCACCCAGCGGTGCTTCCAGGACGTAATTCTTCTGTGCAGCAATGAGGATAATCCTCAAGTTATGGACCCAGTCCGTGTAATTGCTACCATCATCTTTCAACTTTGCTTTCTCAAGGAATGCATTAAAATTCAACGGAACAACAACACGGGCCATCTATCTACAATCAAACATAAATAAGCAAGATACTATCAGGTACTAAGTTCATGATAAATTTAGGTTCAATTAATCATATTACTTAAAGAACTCCCACTTAGATAGACATCCCTCTAATCCTCTAGGTGATTACGTGATCCAAATCAACTAAACCATGTCCGATCATCACATGAGATGGAGTAGTTTCATTGGTGAACATCACTATGTTGATCATATCTACTATATGATTCACGCTCGACCTTTCGGTCTCCGTGTTCCGAGGCCATATCTGTATATGCTTGGCTCGTCAAGTATAACCTGAGTATTCCGCGTGTGCAGCTGTTTTGCACCCGTTGTATTTGAACGTAGAGCCTATCACACCCGATCATCACGTGGTGTCTCAGCACGAAGAACTTTCGCAACGGTGCATACTCAGGGAGAACACTTCTTGATAATTAGTGAGAGATCATCTTATAATTCTACCGTCAATCAAAGCAAGATAAGATGCATAAAAGATAAACATCACATGCAATCAATATAAGTGATATGATATGGCCATCATCATCTTGTGCTTGTGATCTCCATCTTCGAAGCACCGTCGTGATCACCATCGTCACCGGCGGGACACCTTTATCTCCATCGTAGTATCGTTGTCGTCTCGCCAATCTTATGCTTCCACGACTATCGCTACCGCTTAGTGATAAAGTAAAGTATTACAGCGCGATTGCATTGCATACAATAAAGCGACAACCATATGGCTCCTGCCAGTTGCCGATAACTCGGTTACAAAACATGATCATCTCATACAATAAAATTTAGCATCATGTCTTAACCATATCACATCACAACATGCCCTACAAAAACAAGTTAGACGTCCTCTACTTTGTTGTTGCAAGTTTTACGTGGCTGCTACGGGCTTAAGCAAGAACCAATCTTACCTACGCATCAAAACCACAACGATAGTTTGTCAAGTTGGTGTTGTTTTAACCTTCGCAAGGACCGGGCGTAGCCACACTCAGTTCAACTAAAGTTGGAGAAACTGTCACCCGCTAGCCACCTTTGTGCAAAGCACGTCGGGAGAACCGGTCTCGCGTAAGCGTACGCGTAATGTCGGTCCGGGCCGCTTCGTCCAACAATACCGCCGAACCAAAGTATGACATGCTGGTAAGCAGTATGACTTATATCGCCCACAACTCACTTGTCTTCTACTCGTGCATATAACATCAACACATAAAACCTAGGCTCGGATGCCACTATTGGGGAACGTAGTAATTTCAAAAAAATTCCTACGCACACGCAAGATCATGGTGATGCATAGCAACGAGAGGGGAGAGTGTGATCTACGTACCCTTGTAGACCGGCAGCGGAAGCGTTAGCACAACGCGGTTGATGTAGTCGTACGTCTTCACGGCCCGACCGATCAAGCACCAAAACTACGACACCTCCGAGTTCTAGCACACGTTCAGCTCGATGACGATCCCCAGACTCTGATCCAGCAAAGTGTCGGGGAAGAGTTCCAGCACGACAGCGTGGTGACGATCTTGATGTACTACCATCGTAGGGCTTCGCCTAAGCACCGCTACAATATTATCGAGGACTATGGTGGAAGGGGGCACCGCACACGGTTAAGAATATGATCACGTGGATCAACTTGTGTGTCTAGGGGTGCCCCCTGCCCCCGTATATAAAGGATCAAAGGGGGGGTGCGGCCGGCCAGGAGGAGGGCGCGCCAGGAGGAGTCCTACTCCCACCGGGAGTAGGATTCCCCCCCTTTCCTAGTTGGAATAGGATTCGGGAGGGGGAAAGAGGAGAGAGAGAAGGAAGGGGGGGGGGCGCCGCCCCCCTCTCCTTGTCCTATTCGGACTAGGGGGGAGGGGCGCGCGGCCCAGCCCTGGCCACCTCTCCTCTCTTCCACTAAAGCCCACTAAGGCCCATATACCTCCCGGGGGGTTCCGGTAACCTCCCGATTTCACCCGGAACACTTCCGATATCCAAATATAGGCTTCCAATATATCAATCTTTATGTCTCGACCATTTCGAGACTCCTTGTCATGTCCGTGATCACATCCAGGACCCCGAACAAACTTTGGTACATCAAAATGCATAAACTCATAATATAAATGTCATCGAAACCTTAAGCGTGCGGACCCTACGGGTTCGAGAACAATGTAGACATGACCGAGACACGTCTCCGGTCAATAACCAATAGCGGAACCTGGATGCTCATATTGGCTCCTACATATTCTACGAAGATCTTTTATCGGTCAGACCACATAACAACATACGTTGTTCCCTTTGTCATCGGTATGTTACTTGCCCGAGATTCGATCGTCGGTATCTCAATACCTAGTTCAATCTCGTTACCGGAAAGTCTCTTTACTCGTTCCGTAATACATCATCTCGCAACTAACTCATTAGTTGTAATGCTTGCAAGGCTTATGTGATGTGCATTACCGAGAGGGCCCAGAGATACCTCTCCGACAATCAGAGTGACAAATCCTAATCTCGAAATACGCCAACCCAACATGTACCTTTGGAGACACCTGTAGAGCACCTTTATAATCACCCAGTTACGTTGTGACGTTTGGTAGCACACAAAGTGTTCCTCCGGCAAACGGGAGTCGCATAATCTCATAGTCATAGGAACATGTATAAGTCATGAAGAAAGCAATATCAACATACTAAACGATCGGGTGCTAAGCTAATGGAATGGGTCATGTCAATCAGATCATTCACCTAATGATGTGATCCCGTTAATCAAATAACAACTCTTTGTCCATGGTTAGGAAACATAACCATCTTTGATTAACGAGCTAGTCAAGTAGAGGCATACTAGTGACACTCTGTTTGTCTATGTATTCACACATGTATTATGTTTCCGGTTAATACAATTCTAGCATGAATAATAAACATTTATCATGATATAAGGAAATAAATAATAACTTTATTATTGCCTCTAGGGCATATTTCCTTCAACCGTGACCATCGACGCGATTGTTGCATGCCTCATTGTTGTGGTCGTGGAAGCATCACCATGGCCATTTGAAAGAACATGCGGTGCTTCCATGTTTGGTTTTGGTAATTGATGATAATCTCTATGGACTAATGATTGCCTTGAGTTATATTTGAAGGATTTGTCCATAGGTTTTTCTTGAAGTCCATTTGTTGGTTTCAAGGAGTTTATGAGTTGACCATGGTGTTTTTAAGGAATTATCCAAAGATTGGTCATGTGAGTGTTGAGCTTATTGCAAGCATCTCTTGAAGAAGAAGATTGTGTGAACATTCATGTTTACCTTCAAGACATCATCTTAATGGAGAAAGTTGGAAAGATTCAAGGTTGCGGTGTGCAAGTTCAAGTGGAGCATCATGAAGAGATCAAATGCTTGAAGCTTGCCATACATTGTGGTGACAATGGACTTGTGAAGATGTGCGGAAGAGTGGCTCACCCATAGTGGAGTATGGGGGAGCAATCAAATAGTCTTCATCGAGCCAACGCAATCAAGAAAGGTGGTCCAACTTGAGGAAGTCAAGATCGTCATCATCTAGCTCAAGTGGACCATGTGCAAGGCAAAGGTTTGCCCTTGATAGGTTTTCTATTTTACTGGTCTCATGGTGGTAGTTGGGAGACCGGGTTATAGGATCAATTGCCGTACTATCAAGGGGGGCTCTCGATGAGTAGCCTGATCATATCTTTCATAGAGAGCTCGAACCATTGCATCCTTGCATCTTCTTTATTGGCTCCTGTTTGGTTCTTCTCTTTGTGAGTTTTGGAGCTTATGGTCATCTTGATGACAAGCTCGAGTTCATCGAAAACGGAGTTCACTTGCATCTTCTATGATGTTTTCGATGTTGGAGGTTATGCCCGTTCTTCTATGTTGGAGGTTTCACTCCTCCATTTGTTAGGCGTACCTCCCCTGCCTCTTCTTACTATATCCATCACTGTGCATGGGAGTCGAAAGGTGGCCTTGGAATGTGAAGAAGGCGATGCGGCTTACGCTGAGACTACCTGTGCTGCGGAGGAGCTCAAATTCTATCAAGACAATGTTGACCCGGCGGATATGACCTCCCTCAAGAAACCAACTACTGAGCATGACTCGGTGTTGAAGTTTAAATTGGCCGCTGAGACAAAGCTCGTTGACTTTACCCCAGGAGACGCCTCTAAGCAATTCAGTATCAGTGCCAATTTGGACCCTAAATAGGAAAGCGCACTCATCGAGTTCATCCGTGAGAACCGGGACATCTTTGCATGGAAACCTTCTGACATGCCGGGTGTACCGAGGGAACTCGCTGAGCACACTCTCAATATTGATCCAAAGTATAAGCCGGTCAGGCAGTTTCTCCGACGGTTCAACGAAGAGAGACGGAAAGCTATTGGGGAAGAGGTCTTCTGGCTCTTAGCGGCTGGGTTTATTGTTGAAGTTTTTCACCCGGAGTGGTTGGCTAACCCGGTGTTAGTGCTCAAGAAGAACGACACTTGGCGGATGTGTGTGGATTACACGGACTTAAACAAGGCTTGTCCGGCTGATCCCTTTGCTCTCCCCCGTATTGATCAAATCATTGATGCTACAGCGGGTTGTGAACGTTTGAGCTTCTTGGATGCTTACTATGGTTATCATCAGATCAAGATGGCAGTTAAGGACAAGGAGAAGACAGCTTTCATCACTCCGTTTGCAGAAGCTACTCGTCGTCTTGTTTCCAACAAGCTTGAGCTTGCTCGATTCAGAGCTCATTTGCAGAAGTTATGGCAGTTCTGGTTTTCCTTGGAGTATACTTGTTTTTTTGAAAGTGGCATATGTTTGGTGCCAATGGTAGTACCGCGGGGCCAGAGCGGTAGTACCGCGTATTGCCACAAGCGGTAGTACCGCTGTCTCACAACGGTAGTACCGCCCATGGCCATAAGTGGTAGTACGGCTCTGGTTCCGCGCTGGTACCGCCTCGACTCGAGACTTGGTTTTCTCGTGTCGGGTTCAGCGGCAGTAGTAGCGGCAGTAGGAGCGGTTGTGCCGCTCGTGTGTGGTAGTACCGCCGCTACCAACGGTAGTACCGCTGGCCCCAGCGGTAGTGCCGCTCATATGGCTCTGCCTCGCCATCTGCTTTGCTCTGCTCTCTGTGTTCTACCGCCCGGGCGGTAGTACCGCTCCCCTGAGTGGTAGTACCGCTCATGCGCGGACTGAGCACATAACGGTTGGATTCGGGAGCTCCTATAAAAGGGAGTCTTCTTCCCCATTGAGCCTTATCCTTTGAGCTCGTGTTCTTCCCCCATTGTTGACCTTCTTCGAGCTTGCTAACTCTCAATCCCTTCATGGATTCTAGCTAGTTTTTTAGGGAAAAGAGAGAGGAGATCTAGATCCACATTTCCACCAATCACTTTCTCCTCTATGTGAGGGGAACCCTTTGGATCTAGATCTTGGAGTTCTTGGTGTTCTCCTTCTTGTTCTTCCTCTCATTTTCCTCCCTAGCATTAGTTGCTTTGGTGGGATTTGAGAGAGAAGGACTTGAGCACTCCGTGTGCCCTTGCCATTGCATTTGGTGCATCGGTTTGAGTTCTCCACGGTGATACGTGGAAGTTACAAGTTGAGAAGCTTATTACTCTTGGGTGCTTGGTACCCTTGAGCTTGTTCCTCTTGGGTGCTTGGGCGCCCTAGACGGTTGGTGGTGTTCGGAGCTCAATCATTGTGGTGTAAAGCTCCGTGCAAGCGTCAGGGTCTCCAATTAGGTTGTGGAGATCGCCCCGGGTAATTTGACGGGTACCGGTGACCGCCCCCAAGGGTTGCCAAAGTGTACGGGTCCGGTGACCGCCCCCAAGGGTTGCCATTTGTACGGGTTCGGTGACCGCCCCCAAGGGTCCCTTAGTGGAATCACGACATCTTGCATTGTGCGAGGGCGTGAGGAGATTATGGTGGCCCTAGTGGCTTCTTGGGGAGCATTGTGCCTCCACACCGCTCCAAACGGAGATTAGCATCCGCAAGGGTGTGAACTTCAGGATACATCATCGTCTCCGCGTGCCTCGGTTATCTCTTACCCGAGCCCTTTACTTATGCACTTTAATTTGTGATAGCCATATTGTTTCTTGTCATATATCTTGCTATCACTTTGTTGTTTATCTTGCTTAGCATATGTTGTTGGTGCACATAGGTGAGCCTAGTTGTTGTAGGTTTTGTGCTTGACAAATTAACTGCTAGGTTTATTCCGCATTTGTTCAAGCCTAAACCGTAATTATTTTAAAGCGCGTATTCACCCCTCCCCCTCTAAGCGACATCCTCGGTCTTTCAATTGGTATCAGAGCCTCGTCTCTCTTTGTCAGGCTTAACAACATAGAGACTAAAGATGTCGACTAGGGGATTAGGATTCTCTGACACTCTTAGTTTCGAAAGCACAAATTTTGATGTTTGGGTAATTCGCATGCTTAATATCTTTAGGGTCCTGGACCCAAATTTAGAGCGAATTGTAGATATGGATTTTTCTCCTCCAAAGGATCCCCAAAGATTATCTTTAGAGGATGAGAAAAACTCTTATCTCAATGCTCAAGCTTCTAATGTGCTTTTCGATGCTTTGAGCAATGCAGTTATATTTCAACTCATGCCATTTCAGGATGCTCATGAGTTGTGGACAAAGCTTCAAGATAAATATGGTGTGTCCAAGTTTTGTGGGGATGATTGTTCTCCCTCCACCTCCGACCGTGTTGAGTTCTCAACTTCTTCTACTTCACCTACATGTGGTTTGCCACAAGGTAATGAAATGGTGAGTAGTGTTGGTCATTTCAATGATGATAGTATGCTTATTGTGGATGATACTTCATCACTATCTTCTTGCAATGCATCTTCTTTGGACTTTAACACTTCGAGCACCATTCATGTTTCACCTACAACGAGCAGCGTTGCAACATCCACCTAGTACCCTTCGGCAAGCGGCTTGGCAACACCAGCGAGGGATGCATTCGCGCCCCTAGTTTTATAGCACCTCGGCACAACAACAACTCCACCACCCCCTTGCAGCATCACCTCCAAGCATCGCCGGTGGTCATCACAACAACAACTCTGTCGTCCTCCACAACATCACCGGCGGCCATCGAGGTCTCGTCTCACAAATTCACCTCGACGCATCCCGAGGACGGTCACAACATCAACTCCACCATCGGGCAGCCGTCGCAGCAATGGTGCCGCCCACTCTTGCAACATTGGAGTGTTTATGGCCTTGAAGCGAGGGGCTCGGCTTTGCAGTGTCGCATCTCCTGGTTGCAACATTGGCTGACAACTGATAACCCACAGGTATAGGGGATCGCAACAGTTTTCGAGGGTAGAGTATTCAACCCAAATTTATTGATTCGACACAAGGGGAGCCAAAGAATATTCTCAAGTATTAGCAGCTGAGTTGTCAATTCAACCACACCTGGAAACTTAGTATCTGCAGCAAGGTATTTAGTAGCAAAGTAATATGATAGTAGTGGTAAGGATAGCAAAAGGTAATGATAACAAAAGTAATGTTTTTGGTATTTTGTAGTGATTGTAACAATAGAAACAAAAAAGTAAATAAGCGGAGAACAATATATGGAAAACTCGTAGGCAATGGATTGATGATAGAGAATTATGCCGGATGCGGTTCATCATGTAACAGTCATAACCTAGGGTGACACAGAACTAGCTCCAATTCATCAATGTAATGTAGGCATGTATTTCGAATATAGTCATATGTGCTTATGGAAAAGAACTTGCATGGCATCTTTTGTCCTACCCTCCCGTGGCAGCGGGGTCCTAGCGGAAACTAAGGGATATTAAGGCCTCCTTTGAATAGAGTACCAGACCAAAGCATTAACACATAGTGAATACATGAACTCCTCAAACTACGGTCATCATCGAGAGTGGTCCCGATTATTGTCACTTCGGGGTTGCCGGATCATAACACATAGTAGGTGACTATAGACTTGCAAGATAGGATCAATAACTCTCATATATTCATGAAAACATAATAGGTTCAGATCTGAAATCATGGCACTCGGGCCCTAGTGACAAGCATTAAGCATAGCAAAGTCATAGCAACATCAATCTCAGAACATAGTGGATACTAGGGATCAAACCCTAACAAAACTAACTCGATTACATGATAAATCTCATCCAACCCATCACCGTCCAGCAAGCCTACGATGGAATTACTCACGCACGGCGGTGAGCATCATGAAATTGGTGATGGAGGATGGTTGATGATGACGATGGCGACAGATTCCCCTCTCCGGAGCCCCGAACGGACTCCAGATCAGCCCTTCCAAGAGGTTTTAGGGCTTGGCGGCGGCACCGTATCATAAAATGCGATGAATCCTTCTCCTTTATTTTTTTCTGCCCGAAAGTGAATATATAGAGTTGGAGGTGAGGTTGGAGGAGCTCCAGGGGGCCCACGAGGTAGGGGCGCGCGCCCAGGGGGGTAGGCGCGCCCCCACCATCATGGCTAGGGTGTGGGCCCCCTGGTCTTGATCTTTTGCCAGTAATTTTTATTATTTCCAAAAAGACGCTCCATGGAGTTTCAGGTCATTTCGAGAACTTTTGTTTCTGCACATAAATAACACCATGGCAATTCTGCTAAAAACAGCGTCAGTCCGGGTTAGTTCCATTCAAATCATGCAAGTTAGAGTTCAAAATAAGGGCAAAAGTGTTTGGAAAAGTAGATACGACGGAGATGTATGAACTCCCCCAAGCTTAAACCTTTGCTTGTCCTCAAGCAATTCAGTTGACAAACTGAAAGTGACAAAGAAAAACTTTTACAAACTCTGTTTGCTCTTGTTGTTATAAATATGTAAAGCCATCATTCAAGTTTTCAGCAAAGATTATGAACTAACCATATTTACAATAACGCTTAGGTCTCATGTTTACTCATATCAATGGCATAATCAACTAGCGAGCAATAGTAATAAATCTCGGATGACAACACTTTCTCAAAACAATCATAATATGATATAACATGATGGTATCTCACTAGCCCTTTCTGAGACCGCAAAACATAAATGCAGAGCACCTTTAAAGATCAAGGACTGACTAGACATTGTAATTCATAGTAAAAGAGATCCAGTCAAGTCATACTCAATGTAAACTAACAGTAATGAATACAAATGACAGCGGTGCTCTCCAACTGGTGCTTTTTAATAAGAGGATGATGACTCAACATGAAAGTAAATAGATAGGCCCTTTGTAGAGGGAAGCAGGGATTTGTAGAGGTGCCAGAGCTCGGTTTTGAAATAGAGGTGAATAATATTTTGAGCGGTATACTTTCATTGTCAACAGAACAACCAAGAGATGACGATATCTTCCATGCTACACACATTATAGGCGGTTCCCAAACAGAATGGTAAAGTTTATACTCCCCTCCACCAACAAGCATCAATCCATGGCTTGCTCGAAACAACGAGTGCCTCCAACTAACAAGAGTCCCAGGGGGAGTTTTGTTTGCAATTATTTTGATTTAGTTTGCATAAAGCACGGGACTGGGCATCCCGATGACCAGCCATTTTCTCGTGAGTGAGGAGCGGATTCCACTCCTCTTGAGAATAACCCGCCTAACATGGAAGATACGAACAATCCTAGTTGATACATGAGCTATTCGAGCATACAAAATAGAATGTTTATTTGAAGGTTTAGAGTTTGGCACATACAAATTTACTTTGAATGGCAGGTAGATACCGTATATAGGTAGGTATGGTGGACTCATATGGAATAACTTTGGGGTTTATGGGATTGGATGCACAAGCAGTATTCCCGCTTAGTACAGGTGAAGGCTAGAAAAAGACTGGGAAGCGACCAGCTAGAGAGCGACAACAGTCATGAACATGCATTAAAATTAATCAACACCGAATGCAAGCATGAGTAAGATATAATGCACCATGAACATAAATATCGTAGCGGCTATGTTGATTTTGTTTCATCTACATGCGTGAACATGTGCCAAGTCAAGCCACTCGAATCGTTCAAAAGAGGATGCCACCCTATCATACCACATCACAACCATTTTAATAGCATGTTGGCACGCAAGATAAACCATTATAAGCTCCTAGCTAATTAAGCATGGCATAAGCAACTATAATCTCTAATTGTCTGTGACGCCCCCGATTTGACCGTACACTAAATATGCACGCAAATGTGTACGACCAAGATCAAGGACTCACGGGAAGATATCACAACACAACTCTAGACACAAATTAAAATAATACAAGCTTTATATTACAAGCCAGGGGCCTCTCGGGCTCGAATACATAAGCTCAAATACACAAGAGTCAGCGGAAGCAATAATATCTAAGTACAGACATAAGTAAACAAGTTTGCCTTAAGAAGGCTAGCACAAACAGAGATACATATCGAAAGAGGCGCAGGCCTCCTGCCTGGGACCCTCCTAAACTACTCCTAGTCGTCGTCAGCGTGCTGCATGTAGTAGTAGGCACCTCCAGTGTAGTAGGAGTCATCGTCGACGGTGGCGTCTGGCTCCTGGGCTCCATCGTATGGTCGCAGCAATCGGGTATAGAAAGGGGAAAAAGGGGAATCAAAGCAACCATGAGTACTCATCCAAAGTACTCGCAAGCAAGGAGCTACACTACATATGTATGCATTGGTATCAAATGGAAAAGGGGTACCATATGTGGACTGAACTGTAGAATGCCGGAATAAGAGGGGGATAGCTAGTCCTATCAAAGACTACGCTTCTGGCCACCTCCATCTTGCAGCATGTAGAAGAGAGTAGATGGTAAGTTCACCAAGTAACAACGCATAGCATAATCCTAACCGATGATCCTTCCCTCGTCGCCCTGTGAGAGACCAATCACCGGTTGTATCTGGCACTTGGAAGGGTGTGTTTTATTAAGTATCCGGTTCTAGTTGTCATAAGGTTAAGGTACAACTCCAAGTCGTCCTGTTACCGAAGATCGCGGCTATTCGAATAGATTAACTTCCCTGCAGGGGTGCACCACATTTCCCAACACACTCGATCCCCTTTGTCCGGACACACTTTCCTGGGTCATGCCCGGCCTCGGAAGATCAACACGTCGCAGCCCCACCTAGGCACAACAGAGAGGTTAGCACGCCGGTCTAAATCCTATGCGCGCAGGGGTCTGGGCCCATCGCCCATTACACACCTGCATGTTGCGTACGCGGCCGGTGAGCAGACCTAGCAACCTCCATTACAAAGGAAGTTGTGTTACGCGGTCCAACCCGGCGCGCGCCGCTCAGTCGCTGACGTCACAAAGGCTTCGGCTGATACCACGACGTCGAGTGCCCATAACTGTCCCCGCGTAGTTGGTTAGTGCGTATAGGCCAATGGCCAGACTCAGATCAAATACCAAGATCTCGTTAAGCGTGTTATTTAGAAATAACCGCGGACGCCGACCAGGGCCAGGCCCACCTCTCTCCTAGGTGGTCTCAACCTGCCCTGTCGCTTCGCCTCAAAGTAAAAGTCGGGGGCCGTCGGAAACTCAGGCCCACCACTACCTGGATGGAGCCACCTGCCCCTTCAGCCCCCATATCAGAATCACTTGCGGGTACTCAACGAGCCGACCCGACTTTAGTCACCACCTGTACAACATGTATATATGTATGTATATACCCGTGATCACCTCCCGAGTGATCATGACCCGATAGTATAGCATGGCAGACGAACAAGAATGTAGGGCCAGTGATGAAGTACTAGCAACCTATACTAGGCATGTAGGATTGCAGGTAAGGTATCAACAGTTGTAGTAACAATGACAGGCTGTGCATCAGGATAGGATTAACGGAAAGTAGTAACATGCTACACTACTATAATGCAAGCAGTATAGAGAAGAGTGGGCGATATCTGGTGATCAAGGGGGGAGGCATGCCTGGTTGCTCTGGCAAGAGAGAGGGGTCGTCAACACCGTAGTTGTACTGGGTAGCAGCAGCGTCGGTCTCGGTATCTAGCGAGAGAAGAGCGGGGAGAAACAATAAATATTAAGCAAACAGATGCATAGAGATGCATGGCATGACAAGTATCAGTGCTAGGGGTGCCCTAACGCGGTATGAGGTGGTGCCGGTGAAGGGGGGAAACATCCGAGAAAATATTCCCGGTGTTTCGCGTTTTTGGACAGATGAATTGAAGGGGGGAAGTTGCGTGTTCACTATGCTAGAGATGTTTGGCGGATGAACGGGTTGCGTATCCGGATTCGTCTCGTTGTTCTGAGCAACTTTCATGTACAAAGTTTTCCCATCCGAGCTACGGTTTATTTTATATTAATTTTAAAAAATTTAAATCATTTTTAGAATTTATTTAATTATTTAAATTCAACATTATCCAGAACAGTGCACGCTGACGTCAGCATGACGTCAGCAGTCAACAGAGGAGTTGACTGGTCAACTGACGTGTGGGTCCCAGTGGGCCCCACCTGTCATTCTGTGTTAGGTTGATTAGGGTTTAGGTTAATTAATTATTGTTTAATTAAAGTAACAGGTTAATTAGATTAATTAAATAGGATTAATTAACTTAATTAATTAATTAATTAATTTAATTATTATTTAATAATAATTATTATTTTTAATTCTCTTTTAAAAAATCGTTCAAGGGGATAGGCCCCACATGTCATTGGGCCAGGGGGCCCTTACCGGGCATAGGGCGTTGCGAGTCTGGGTGCGAGCAACGGGCGCTGGGCGTCACCCGAGCGGGCACTCGCCCGCAGGGCGGGACGAGGCCGCCATGGCACGAGATGAGGCCACCGACGATGGGGAAGCCTGCCAGGCGGGGCAGTGGGGAGGCGACTGCGGGCAGCGCGTGTGGGGAGGCCAAGAGGGACGGAGAGGGCT
>NC_041382.1:45206038-45229188 GCF_002162155.2 Triticum dicoccoides
GCGGCAGTTAGGTCATGGAGGGGAAGGGTTAGGTGTAGGTTGCGGGTGTGGGGTGGGCCGTGTGGGCTCGCCTGGTCGGCTGGCTGAATGGTCAGCTGGGCCACGAGGCCCACTGGGGGAGGTGGGGGCTTTCCTTTTCTTTTCTTTTTTTGACTTCTGTTTAAGTTTCTATTCTTTGCATTTATCTTTCCTTTTACTACTTCATTTTATTTAGTTTTATAAAACACAAATGTTGTATCTAAATTTGTATCACTAATTATACCTCTACTTCAAAAGTTTAAACCTCCAATTAAAATAGTTTAACATTTTATTAATTATAAAAGGCATTCAATTAATTCTTTCGCTACTATTTTATTAACGTTTAGGACATTCAAACACCTTTAAGGATGTTGGTTTGTTCACCAATATGTCTTATGCATTATTTGCCAAAACCAGAACAATTTGGTTTTAATATTTGAAAACTTTTATTGTTTGCCAAAAATTCAAATTTGAATTTGAATCGGTTTTGAACTAACGCGAGACTAACAACAGTAACCATGGTGATGTGACATCATTAGCATGGGATTATTATAGCCTAGTTATCCGGGTGTCACATTGTCATTGCAAACATGTTTATTCATAATAGGCTGAATCAAGAACGATGAACTAATCATATTTACAAAAACAAGAGAGGTCGAGTTCATACCAGGTTTTCTCATCTCAGCCAGTCAATCATATATCGTCATAATTGCTTTTCACTTGCACGACCGAACGATGTGGATAATAATAATAGTGCACGTGCATTGGACTAAACTGAAATCTGCAAGAATTCAATAAACAGGAGAAGACAAGGCAATATGGGCTCTTTTGTCAGATCAACAATAATGCATATAAGAGCCACTTCAACAATTTAATTATGGTCTTCTCCTATCGACCCCCAAAGAAAAGAATTAAAACTATTTACACGGGAAAGCTCCCAACAAGCAAAAGAAGAATAGAAAATCTTTTTGGGTTTTCTTTTTAAATACTACTACAAGCATGGAAATTAAAACTAGTTAAAAGCTACAACTATTTTTTTTGTTTTTTCTTAAGGTTTATTAAACACACAAGAAGAAAGCATAAAAAGAAAAATAAACTAGCATGGATGATACAATGAAAAAGTATGAGCACCGACATCTAGCAATGAGTGTGTGAACATGAATATAATGTCGGTGAGAAATACGTACTCTCCCAAGCTTAGGCTTTTGGCCTAAGTTGGTCTAGGGCCACGGTTGGCCTGGCGGATATCCATAGTAATAGTTGGGGTCGTACTGCGAAGAAGAAGACTCTGATTGCCACTGGTTGGCAATCATCTCCGGATCCCACTGGTAATTAGACTGTCATGGAGGATCAACTTGTGGTTCCGACTCTGGCTCTGTGGCTGATGTAGGGTTCCGGTAGGCGCGAATGTCTTCCGGCGAGACGAGGTACTGGCCTGTAGATAAATCAAACAAGGAAGGAGCAGGCAAGGTGATAGTCTCAGAATGGCGTTTATCAAAGAACAATTTGTATTTAAGCTCCCCTTCCCTATTCTTTATAATAAAATCATGCGCTACCATACTCTTATAATCTAAATAAACAGTGGGTAGCAATTTTTCTTTTTTTTCATAGTGCCTAATGGGTATGTTATAATATGCAGCAAGGCGTGAAGCATAGATACCACCAAAGATGGGGCCCTTTGTACGGTTCAGACTTAACCGTTTAGCAATAATACTGCCCATACTAACAGAGTCGTCACGGAATAAACAATGGAACAAAATAAAAATATCAGGAACACTAAGGTTTCCACAGTTTCCGCGACCAATTAAGTAACGACTAGCAAATATTGCAAAGTAGCGTAAAACAGGAAAATGTATGCTAGTGATTCTTGCATCGGAAACCTTCCTAGTTTTCCCTACAGTGATAGTGTCAATAAACCCATCCACATCTTTACGATGTGGTTCCTCTAAGCTACCCTTGAAAGTTATTTTGCAAACCCTGCAAAATTCATATAGTGACATCTTCTTAACCACATCATATAAATGAAACTCTACTGAAGAAGGTGATTCCCTAGGATAATAGTAGAAGTTTTGCACAAAAGTATTGGTGAGTAAGAGATACTGTCCGCGTTGGTCGCGGAGGAAGTCGGTGAGGCCTGCATTCTTAGCCAATTCATAAAAATCCTCATAAATCCTGGTTGCTCTCAAGAAATTATCGGAGGGCCATTCACATGGACGAACCTCCGTGGTGCGAGGAAGATTATATTTGGGCTTCTTTGCTTCTTCATTTTGCTTTTCCTTCGAGCTTCGGCTCGATGAGCCCCTCAAAAATCTCTTCATTATTTTCTGAAATTTTTAGTAACTTCAAAATAAAAGTGAACCAAACTCAACAAAATTGATAGCAACTACTCCTACAAGTGCCTAGAGCCTATATCATGCATCAAAACTACTTGGAACCACATAAATTTGACATGCAAGCTCAAGAACGGGTCACCTAGGCAGCAAAATATGCAATGAATAAAGCATTAGAACAAAAACTAATTGGACCAATGGAGGAGTCACATACCAAGGAACAATCCCCAAGCAGTTTTGTGAGAGGTGCTTTGAGCAAGGAGATCGAAAATGGCAGCAAAATGAGCTTGGACTCGGGTTTGAACTGGATAATGGTGTTTGTGGGAGGAAGAAGGAGTGTGTGGGTGTAGGAATAAGTGGAGGAGGGCCACCGTGGGCCCACGAGGCAGGAGGGCGCCCAGGGGGTAGGGCGCGCCCTCCACCCTCGTGGCCAGGTGGATGCCCCCCTGCTGTGTTCTCAGTGTCAAATATTCTCAAATGTTCCAGAAAAAATCATATCTAAATTTCAGGGCATTTGGAGAACTTTTATTTTCGGGGTATTTTTATATTGCACGGATAATTCAGATAACACACAAAAAATACTATTTTTACTTTATTTAATATAAATAATAGAAAGTAAAAGGAGGGTACAGAGAGTGGTGTTTTCTAAATTCATCCATCTCATGATCATCAAAAGGAATCCATTAACAAGGTTGATCAAGTCTTCTTAACAAACTCATTCCGAATAACATGGAACCGGAGAATTTTCGAATAACACTAGGTTACCTCAACGGGGATATGCACATCCCCAGTAATAAGAATATCATATTTCTTCTTGACAGTGGGAAGAGGAAATTCAAAACCTCCAAAAATAATCGATGGAATTTTTCCAATAGAGTTTATACTATGGACTTGAGGTTGTTTCCTCGGAAAGTGTACCGTATGCTCATTACCATTAACATGAAAAGTGATATTGTCTTTGTTGCAATCAATAACAGCCCTTGCAGTATTCAAAAAAGGTCTTCCAAGAATAATGGACATACTATCGTCCTTGGGAATATCAAGAATAACAAAGTCCGTTAAAACAGTAACGTTTGCAACCACAACAGGCACATCCTCATAAATACCGACAGGTATAGCAGTTGATTTATTAGCCATTTGCAAAGATATTTCAGTAGGTGTCAACTTATTCAAATCAAGTCTACGATATAAAGAGAGAGGCATAACACTAACACCGGCTCCAAGATCACATAAAGCAGTTTTAACATAATTTCTTTTAATGGAGCATGATATCAATAGGTGATGGATTAAAACCATATATTTCTTCAATAGGTGGTAAATTAAGACCATGTATTTTTCTTCAATAGAAGGTAAATTCTTAACATCTTCATCTTTAATACCCTTTTCTTTCATAGATTTCTTTGCCTCTTGCATATCTTCAGGACTGAGAAATAGAACACCCCTTTTCTTTGGAGTTGGTTTAGGAATAGGCTCAGGAGTTGTCTCAGGAAGTGTCCAATTATTTTCATTTGTGAACATATTACTCAATAAAATTTCAACTTCATCTGGTGTTCTTTCCCTGAAAACAAAACCAGCACAACTATCCAGGTAATCTCTGGAAGCACTGGTTAGTCCATTATAAAATATATCAAGTATTTCATTTTTCTTAAGAGGATGATCAGGCAAAGCATTAAGTAATTGGAGAAGCCTCCCCCAACCTTGTGGGAGACTCTCTTCTTCAATTTGCACAAAATTATATATATCCCTTAAAGCAGCTTGTTTCTTGGGGACTACGCACACAATTAGAGAAGTAATAAATCATATCCTGGGGACTACGCACACAATCAGGATCAAGAGAATTAAATCATATCTTAGCATCACCCTTTAATGAGAACGGAAATATTTTAAGGATATAAAAGTAACGAGTTCTGTCATCATTAGTGAACAGGGTAGCTATATCATTTAATCTAGTAAGATGTCCCACAAGAGTTTCAGATTCATAGCCATAAAAAGGATCAGATTCAACCAAAGTAATTATATCAGGATCAACAGAGAATTCATAATCTTTATCAGTAACACAGATAGGTGAAGTAGCAAAAGCAGGGTCGGGTTTCATTCTAGTATTAAGGGATTGCTGCTTCCATTTAGCTAATAACCTCTTTAGATCATATCTATCATTGCAAGCTAAAATAGCTCTAGTAGCTTCATCCATAACATAACCCTCAGGAAAAACGGACAATTCATATTTATTAGGGGGAGAGTCTTCATCATCACTTTCATCAATATTATCAGTTTCAATAATTTCATTTTCTCTAACCCTAGCAAGTTGTTCATCAAGAAATTCACCAAGTGGCATAGTAGTATAAAGCATAGAAGTAGTTTCATCATAAGTATCATGCATAGCAGAAGTGGCATCATCAATACCATGCGACATATCAGAATGAATGGCAGAAGCAGGTTTAGGTGTCGCAAGCTTACTCAAAACAGAAGGTGAATCAAGTGCAAAGCTAGATGGCAGTTCCTTACTTCCCCTCGTAGTTGAGGGATAAATCTTGGTTCTTGGATCTTTCAAGTTCTTCATAATGATAAGCAGATATAAATCCCAAGTGACTCAAAGAATAGAGCTTTGCTCCCCGGCAACGGTGCCAGAAAATAGTCTTGATAACCCACAAGTATAGGGGATCACAACAGTTTTCGAGGGTAGAGTATTCAACCCAAATTTATTGATTCTACACAAGGGGAGCCAAAGAATATTCTCAAGTATTAGCAACTGAGTTGTCAATTCAACCACACCTGAAAAATTAGTATCTGCAGCAAGGTATTTAGTATCAAAGTAATATGATAGTAGTGGTAACGATAGCAAAAGGTAATGATAACAAAAGTAATGTTTTTGGTATTTTGTAGTGATTGTAACAATAGCAAGGAAAAAGTAAATAAGCGGAGAACAATATATGGAAAACTCGTAGGCAATGGATTGGTGATAGAGAATTATGCCGGATGCGGTTCATCATGTAACAGTCATAACCTAGGGTGACACAGAACTAGCTCCAATTCATCAATGTAATGTAGGCATGTATTCCGGATATAGTCATACGTGCTTATGGAAAAGAACTTGCATGACATTTTTTGTGCTACCCTCCCGTGGCAGCGGGGTCCTAGCGGAAATTAAGGGATATTAAGGCCTCCTTTTAATAGAGTACCGGACCAAAGCATTAACACATAGTGAATACATGAACTCCTCAAACTACGGTCATCACCGGGAGTGGTCCCAATTATTGTCACTTCGGGGTTGCCGGATCATAACACATAGTAGGTGACTATAGACTTGCAAGATAGGATCAAGAACTCTCATATATTGATGAAAACATAATAGGTTCAGATCTGAAATCATGGCACTCGGGCCCTAGTGACAAGCATTAAGCATAGCAAAGTCATAGCAACATCAATCTCAGAACATAGTGGATACTAGGGATCAAACCCTAACAAAACTAACTCGATTACATGATAAATCTCATCCAACCCATCACCGTCCAGCAAGCCTACGATGAAATTACTCACGCACGGCAGTGAGCATCATGAAATTGGTGATGAAGGATGGTTGATGATGACGATGACGACGGATTCCCCTCTCCGGAGCCCCGAACGGACTCCAGATCAGCCCTCTCGAGAGGTTTTAGGGCTTGGCGGCGGCTCCGAATCGTAAAACGCGATGAATCCTTCTCCTTTATTTTTTTTCTCCCCGAAAGTGAATATATAGAGTTGGAGTTGAGGTCGGAGGAGCTCCAAGGGGCCCATGAGGTAGGGGGCGTGCCTAGGGGGGCAGGCGCGCCCCCACCCTCGTGGCTAGGGTGTGGGCCCCCTGGTCTTGATTTTTTGCCAGTATTTTTTATTATTTCCAAAAAGACGCTCCGTGGAGTTTCAGGTCATTCCGAGAACTTTTGTTTCGGCACATAAATAACACCATGGCAGTTCTGCTGAAAACAACGTCAGTCCGGGTTAGTTCCATTCAAATCATGCAAGTTAGAGTTCAAAATAAAGGCAAAAATATTTGAAAAAGTAGATACGACGGGGATGTATCAACAACCTTGTTGTGTCAAGCAGTCGCGTTTGGCTGCACCAGCGGCGTTGGGGCGACATTACCCTTTGATGGTCTTGATTGCTTTCCAACTAAAACAATTTTGTTGTATATTCCCACTTTGTTGTTATATTGGTCCTGTATTTTTGTTGAAAAAGTTCAAAATGTATTACCAAATTCTAATTAGAAGAGGGGCATTGGCATTAAGCAAAGGCTGCATACAAGGATCTGTCTGGCGCGACTCCATTGCGTCGGCTTAACGGGCGCTCGGGTCCTCTGGGGCTGGATCATCGCGGTCCCGGCAGCCGAAAAATCTCTCCTTCCCCATCACCGTTCGGGCAGACTATGAGTCCCATTGGGAACGGACAACCGGCAGTGGGAAGGAGAGGATAAGGGCCGCTGAGGCTCATATCACGACGGAAATGGCGGCGGCGGAGGCGGCGGCGCGGGCGGCCGTAAAGGAGGAAGCCATCTGTGCCCGCATTGTGAAGAAACGGCAGTGGAGAAACACACGTGTTGTCGCTCGAGAGTAGAATTGGACGATCCGTGCCATGGCGGGACTGCCACCAAAGGAAGAGAAGGAGGACAACGACCGTGAGGACATCTTTGGAGACGAGCAGATCCGGTTTCAATCCTTATTGTGTCTTCGACCGGCACTCCTGCGAGAAGGACGGCAAGAGCGCCGGAAAGGGTAAGGGTAGCCGTGAATGATTTTCACCATATCCAAATATGCCAAATTTTGATAGTCCGATGACATGTTTAGTGTAGTGTGATTGAGTAGTCAGACGATGTGTGTGCATCGACATAGTTGCATGAGTTTGTATGGATTTGAGATATGATGATTGAGGTGTCCGGATATGGATTACATTATTTAAGAAATGACCAATCAATATCCACAGACGCTGGACGTTTGAGGGCCGGATTTACAAAGTTTGGTTGTACACGCTTATAGTACACACAAGAAATCGAGATGGATCCGGCGTTGGTTGCTTTGAGACTGGACGGTGCGATGCGCGACCCGTTTGTGGAAGAAATCAGCCGGCTGATTATAATTATTTTCCCACTAATTATCTCCACCCCAATGCGTAGTAAGAAATGTATGGCTCCAGCATTACTCGCAAAGAAATAGCCACTGACGGACCACTACGCATCTTAAGCCCGTGAATGGCACGGGTGGTTTTGTAGCGTTGGCATCACTAAATGGACCTTATTTAATTCTCAAAAAAAAACTAAATGGACCTTATTTGGGGCGTTAGTGTTGAATTTTTCAACTACTAGTGTATCCCCGAAGTCTACAGAGTTTTACCACCTGACACGACACAGCAGTAGCACCTGCGCCCTTATCATCCAACGGAAGGAAGACGAGAACGCGGCAGCGACAACAAAACTAGCCCCTGACCCACAACAAACTAGAAAGAGAGAGAAAGGACACTTTTGGCGAAAGATGCACTAGGTATGTTTGGTTCTTGCCTATAGATGCCCTGCCAATATTGGCTTGCCAATTATTTGGTGTGGGATTCCACCGCCCAGGATTGGCCAAAATTTTGGTAAGAATCTGTGAAGGAAAGAACAAGGGACTCGTTGGCAGTCAAATATTTGGCAGCAAAGCAAACAACATACAAAGAATTTCACGTGACCAATATTTTGGTAGGGCGAGTTGGGGACATAAACCAAACAACCCTTACAAGCACAGCCAAGCAATACAGAAAGCTCACACTAGCACCTTCAGGAAACAGCGTAAAACACACTCCGAAGCACGCAGAGACAGTGCAGAGTACACGCACGAACACCGGCACCGATCCCGACGATTAAGGGCATGTACAGCCTTCTGTGAGAGACCTTTTAAGAGTATCACATGTACGTGCACAGCACGTGCAATTCATGAATACAAATCTTTCATATGATTTTTGCAAAAGGAAAAAACAAACACATGGCTCTTGAAAATCCTAACAATCCAACCATTGTTTTTTGTTTGTGCGTAAAGCTATTACGGTAGGTTATCCCTTAGAAGAAAAATGTACACACCAAAAAGTTATCAGTTTCAGGTATTGGTACTGTGTTGTACTCTAATCACATGGTGACTTAGCAAATGTACTACCAACTCTGCTATATTCTCTAAGACACGCAATATTCACACAAACAGTGTACAATATTTGGCCACATAAAAGTTATCAGTTTCAGGTATGGCCATAAAAAAATCCTATGACACTGAAGGTCAAAGATGGGAGCACAGGACACTGGAGTCGCTGTGAACTGCTGCTGCAGGTACAGAAAGTGTCGAAGCATCCTACAATAAACAATTCTGGAGAGTCTCTAGATTACTCTAGAGTTAAACGTGGTTGCGCAGTGAGTACTGTACATGCGAATCCCTTCGCTTTAGACCATCGGATCAACGCCATCAATGGCTGAAATTGCTTCTTAGGCTTAGGATTCAAAAGTTTAAAACCCATACACTATATAGTAGTATAGATATAGAATAATAAGGTGGAGAGGAGGGAACTCGTAAGAAAATGTTTGTCTTTTCTTATTTAAAAAAAACAAAAGATATTTAAGAGAAGACAAAAGATGATCTCTTAACACAATATGTCTTATCATATTTTTAGGAATATTTAGTCATTAAAGATAAGGCTAAGAAATGATTCATTGTAGATATTTTTTTTGTCATCTCGAAACTACATGCAAGATTTAACATGAGATTATCTTATCAACCATTGTACATGCTCTAATAGTTTCTCCGGCAGTCTTGGAATTAATGACATCCAATTCGTTCGTTGGTTGCCTCCGCTGTTACTCTATGTGCATCCTGCCTTCTCTCTAGCCCCGTAACACTTGCACCGTGAAATATGTATACGGTACATAGCAAACATTCAGTTCAGAAATGCATATAGAAACTTACCTCTTCAGCTAGTTATTATAAAAGATTAATAGTTTCGATCGATAGCATAGGGCATAAGCAGAAGCAGCAACCACGGCACACGGATAAAACGGCGCCAACTAGCTCCTATACTTGACGTCAAACTTCCTATGGAGTCAACCCTTCCATGTCCTAGCACTCATGAAGAGAAGCATCTCCCTTTGATGAACAACTCAGTAGCGATGAAGTGCTCATCACTGCCTTCTATTGCGCCACAAGCAATCACAGCACGGACAAAGGTGGTCTCCTCATTCCTCATGTAAGCCTCAAATAATGTTTGAGACCTTTTAGCAATGTTAGCAATCTTTGTAATCTCCTCCTGCATCACTTGTGCAACCGTGGGTTTCTTGTTCTTCTCATGAATGAATAAGAAGTTGGGGGTATGCCTTATGTAGGATTCCAATGATCAGAACCACCACTAGTCGCGGTGTGGATAAAAAACTCTCACGTAGTACAGTGGTCGCCGTCTTAGCACCCACCACCGCGCTCAGATCCCTCGTGGACATGCTTGGCGCAGTATGGTCGGCGAAGTCATGTTCAACGCGCGTGCACCTTCCTCCTCCTGAACTCCAATGCGTCCCTCACGCTTGCCAAAGCCAATCTTGATGAGCCCTTGGTGGCGCGACGGTGAGACCGATCGCTTACGGAGGAGAAGAAGCTCAACCGAGGAACCGGAACTAAAATGTAGGCGGCGGCAGAGGATGATTCCGGCGGGCATGGAACAAGGAGACAATGCGATTTGGGATTTTTTTCCCCGCTGCTAAGAGAAAACACGAACCAAAATGTAGCACTCAACTACAGAGATGTGATTTTGATACTCTGGTTGTGTTTTCGGGCTAGGCTCGACGAGATATACAACCCACCACTTCTATTTTGTTGGGCGTTTACGGACGTGAGAGCTATTTCTCTTGCATGAAGGGTTTTCTTTCTTGCACAGGTATTGGCCATGCCCATTTCTTCTCCTCCATCGTTCACTCGGGATAGTTCAATCTCTCGCTCCCCACTTACTCGCTGCACTGGTTTGGTTTGGTTTTTCCTTTTTCTTTTAAGTTTTATTTCGTTGTTTTTATGTTTTTCTTGGCTTATCTGTTTTTCTTTGTTTTTTCATTGGTTTTCTTCATTTTCCACGATTCTAATCAGGTTTTATTCTGTTTATTTCTTTAGTTTTTGATCAGTTTTCTTCGTTTATTTCTTGGGTTTTACTGGTTTATTTCTTTCTTCTTTTCTTTAGTTTGTTGTTTCTTTCTTAGTTTTGTTCTTTTTTTTGTTTCTTTGTTTCCTTTTCTTTCTTTTTTGCACTGGTTTGCTCCACTTTTCTCTTGTGTTTTTCTAGGTTTTTCTTTGTTTCCTCATGGTTTTTCATGGGTATCTTTGGGTTTTCAGTTTTCTTTATTTCTGAGTTGTTTCTTTGTTTTTTCTTCCGTTTCTTCGGTTTTCACCGCTTTTCTTCATTTTTTCACACATGCCTACTTACTTCATACAAATTTGTACGTTTTATGTATACATCAGGAATATTATTTATTCATGTTTGAACATTTTTAAATACATGATTACCACTTAGAAAAATATGTTTGATGTCTAATGTTTCATATACATTGTGCATTTTTGTATATATCAGGAACATTTCTTATTACAAGTTAAATATTTTTTAAATATATGATTAATTGTTTTATACATGATCAACATTTTTTTAAATTTATGTTTTTATGTTCAACTTTTTACAACACATTATACATTTGACATACAAGAGGAACATTTTTGTACCCTTTTAACACTTTTTGAAAGAGATGATTAACATTTTTTTCAAATATTTGTGTTTGATGACTACTTTCTCATAGACACTGTACATTTTACGTATATATCAAGTTGATTTGTTTTGCACAATTTTAGTATTTTTTGAAATATATAATTAACTCTTCTTTGATACACTAGGAACTTTTTTAATATTTATGTTTTTATGTTCCAAAATTTTAATACACAGTCTACATTTTTGTTATACATTGGAAGAATTTCTTTATAGACATTTAACATTTTCTGAAGAGGTGATTACTATTTATTTCAAATATTTGATTAACATTTTTAAATACATAATCAACTTTTTCACACACCTTATAATTTTTTTATAAATTTTTTATATTCATGAGAAACATGTTTTTTCTTTACAAATTTAACATTTTACGAATGCTAGATTAACATTTTTCAATTGTTTCACGCAGAGTATTTTTGTAAACAAAAGTAAAAAAGTAAGAAAGCACAAAAAAACAACAAGGTTGTGGCCTCCGCAAGCTGGGTCGGTCCAGTCTCGCGTTTCCTTAGGCGAGGCTGCCCTACGTCTCGCGTCAAGCCAGACATAGGTGCGCATGTTTACGGAGTCTATCATAGGGAATCCTATTTCCCACGCAAGTTGATACAGAGCTCCTGTATGACGGAGAGAAACAAATCAAGGGGTACCCCTGGGGGAGCCGGGTTAGGAGCACTTTGGTGGGCTCCTGTCCTTTTTCTTTTAAGTTTTATTTCATTGTTTTTATATTTTTCTTGGCTTATCTGTTTTTCTTTGTTCTTTCATTGGTTTTCTTCATTTTCCACGATTCTAATCAGGTTTTATTCTGTTTACTTCTTTAATTTTTGATCAGTTTTCTTCGTTTATTTCTTGGGTTTTACTGGTTTATTTCTTTCTTCTTTTCTTTAGTTTGTTATTTCTTTCTTAGTTTTGTTCTTTTTTTTGTTTCTTTGTTTCCTTTTCTTTCTTTTTTGCACTGGTTTGCTCTACTTTTCTCTTGTGTTTTTCAAGTTTTTTCTTTGTTTCCTCATGGTTTTTCATGGGTATCTTTGGGTTTTCAGTTTTCTTTATTTCAGAGTTGTTTCTTTGTTTTTTCTTCCGTTTCTTCGGTTTTCACCGCTTTTCTTCATTTTTTTCACACATGCCTACTTACTTCATACAAATTTGTACGTTTTATGTATACATCAGGAATATTATTTATTCATGTTTGACATTTTTCAAATACATGATTACCATTTAGAAAAATATGTTTGATGTCTAATTTTTCATATACCTTGTGCATTTTTGTATATATCAGGAACATTTCTTATTACAAGTTAAATATTTTTAAATATATGATTAATTATTTTATACATGATCAACATTTTTTAAAATTTATGTTTTTATGTTCAACTTTTTACCACACATTATACATTTTACATACAGGAGGAACATTTTTGTACCCTTTTAACACTTTTTTAAATAGATGATTAACATTTGTTTCAAATATTTGTGTTTGATGACTACTTTCTCATAGACACTGTACATTTTACGTATATATCAAGTTGATTTGTTTTGCACGATTTTAGTATTTTTTTTGAAATATATAATTAACTCTTCTTTGATACACTAGGAACTTTTTTAATATTTATGTTTTTATGTTCCAAATTTTTAATACACAGTCTACATTTTTGTTATACATCGGAAGAATTTCTTTATAGACATTTAACATTTTTTGAAGAGGTGATTAATATATATTTCAAATATTTGATTAACATTTTTAAATACATAATCAACTTTTTCACACACCTTATAATTTTTTTATACATTTTTATATTCATGAGAAACATGTTTTTTCTTTACAAATTTAACATTTTACGAATGCTAGATTAACATTTTTCAATTGTTTCACGCAGAGTATTTTTGTAAACAAAAGTAAAAAAGTAAGAAAGCACAAAAAAACAACAAGGTTGTGGCCTCCGCAAGCTGGGTCGGTCCAGTCTCGCGTTTCCTTAGGCGAGACTGCCCTATGTCTCGCGTCAAGCCAGACATAGGTGCGCATGTTTACGGAGTCTATCATAGGGAATCCTATTTCCCACGCAAGTCGATAGAGAGCTCCTGTATGACGGAGAGAAACAAATCAAGGGGTACCCCTGCGGGAGCCGGGTTAGGAGCACTTTGGTGGGCTCCTGTCCTTTTTCTTTTAAGTTTTATTTCATTGTTTTTATACTTTTCTTGGCTTATCTGTTTTTCTTTGTTTTTTCATTGGTTTTCTTCATTTTCCACGATTCTATTCAGGTTTTATTCTGTTTACTTCTTTAATTTTTGATCAGTTTTCTTTGTTTATTTCTTGGGTTTTACTGGTTTATTTCTTTCTTCTTTTCTTTAGTTTGTTATTTCTTTCTTAGTTTTGTTCTTTTTTTGTTTCTTTGTTTCCTTTTCTTTCTTTTTTGCACTGGTTTGCTCCACTTTTCTCTTGTGTTTTTCAAGGTTTTTCTTTGTTTCCTCATGGTTTTTCATGGGTATCTTTGGGTTTTCAGTTTTCTTTATTTCAGAGTTGTTTCTTTGTTTTTTCTTCCGTTTCTTCGGTTTTCACCGCTTTTCTTCATTTTTTCACACATGCCTACTTACTTCATACAAATTTGTACGTTTTATGTATACATCAGGAATATTATTTATTCATGTTTGACATTTTTCAAATACATGATTACCATTTAGAAAAATATGTTTGATGTCTAATTTTTCATATACCTTGTGCATTTTTGTATATATCAGGAACATTTGTTATTACAAGTTAAATATTTTTTAAATATATGATTAATTATTTTATACATGATCAACATTTTTTAAAATTTATGTTTTTATGTTCAACTTTTTACCACACATTATACATTTTACATACAGGAGGAACATTTTTGTACCCTTTTAACACTTTTTGAAATAGATGATTAACATTTTTTTTTCAAATATTTGTGTTTGATGACTACTTTCTCATAGACACTGTACATTTTACGTATATATCAAGTTGATTTGTTTTGCACAATTTTAGTATTTTTTTGAAATATGTAATTAACTCTTCTTTGATACACTAGGAACTTTTTTAATATTTATGTTTTTATGTTCCAAATTTTTAATACACAGTCTACATTTTTGTTATACATCGGAAGAATTTCTTTATAGACATTTAACATTTTTTGAAGAGGTGATTAATATTTATTTCAAATATTTGATTAACGTTTTTAAATACATAATCAACTTTTTCACACACCTTATAATTTTTTTATACATTTTTTATATTCATGAGAAACATGTTTTTTCTTTACACATTTAACATTTTACGAATGCTAGATTAATATTTTTGAATTGTTTCACGCAGAGTAGTTTTGTAAACAAAAGTAAAAAAGAAAGAAAGCACAAAACAAAAAAACAAGGTTGTGGCCTCCGCAAGCTGGGTCGGTCCTGTCTCGCGTTCCCTTATGCGAGGCTGCCCTACGTCTCGCGTCAAGCCAGACATAGGTGCGCATGTTTACGGAGTCTATCATAGGGAATCCTATTTCCCACGCAAGTCGATAGAGAGCTCCTGTATGACGGAGAGAAACAAATCAAGGGGTACCCCTGCGGGAGCCGGGTTAGGGTCACTTTGGTGGGCTGAGTGTGTGCCACTTGCGCGCTCCCAGTCGTTGCCACGTGTCGCATGCTGGCACACCCATATGATTTTATTTTATTTTTATTTTAATGCACCCTTTCAGATTTTAGATGGTATTTTTTTGTTTTTTTAACTTTTGTTTTCTCCCAGTTTTCCCCATTTTTTTTGCACGGACCCCCCCTCCTCGAGGGGCACATTTTGTGCCTCTTGAAAAGGAAAAACACATTTTTACACGGGAGGCGTAGATTAGCTCCCCATAGAGGCACATATTTACTTCCGTGAGAGGCACAAATTTTCCTATTCAAAAGTAAAAAAAAATTGTTGTCACGAGAGGCGTAGACTTGCTTCCATGAGAGGCACAATTTTGTCTCTAAAAAAATGCATGGAGGCACAATTGCACATATTTGCTTGCGAGAGGCACAACCGTGCCTCTTGAAAAAGGAAAAAAAACCTGGGTTTTTTATTTCACGAGAAGCACACATTTTCTTCTCATGAAGGGACAGATTTGGTTTCACGAGAAGTACAGTTCTGCGTCTTGGAAAGACAAAAGCAAGTGGAAAAAAATGTTCTTCCGGCTCTAATTTTCTTTTGTACCATTTTCTCGGTTTTTTCATGAAAAATCGTTCGCCGAAACCTATTAACATGTGATCAATTTTCAAAAACCTCTACGTGATAAATCCAAAAACGGTTCAAAATTTGGACACATGGTTCAAGAGATAAAATGTTTTGAAGAAAAATGAATCTACGAACAAAAGGGAGAGCTCACAAGTTGCGACAATTGGTGCATATGCAATGTGTCACTTGTCAGCGCTTGAGATGGTGGGAGTGACTTTACATGGGGTACCCTTTAATTAGTGATCTCGTTTTATGACGTCCGCGTGCGTCAAACAACTTCACCTTCACACATGAGCAATTTCCTTTGGCCGATGCATTTGGAATGTAGCAACACATCATAGCAAACCTAATTTTATTTAAATGAATTTGTTTAGAGAAAAAGCAATGTACAAAAAGCATGAACATTTTCTGAAGTTCTGAATGCTTTCTAAAATATTGAAATAAATAAATAAATTATCAATAATTTTTGTAGTTTTTGATTTTTTTTGAAAATATTAAGTATATGTTTAGAAAAGGTTAGTTTATATAAAAAAATCCAGTTCATTGTATATTAAAAAATGTTTGTCTGTAATAAAAAACTGTTTGACATATAATTATAAAACATTAATCATATATTGAAAAATGTTCAATGTACATTACAAAAATGATTAGTGTGTTTCAAAGAATAATTCATCTATATATATTAGTGAGATTTTCATCATGTAGTTAATTGTTGAACGTGTATTACAAAAAGGTGCAACAAATAATATGTTTAACATATATTGCAAAACCTTTCAAAAAGGAAATGCAAAAATATCAGGTAGGAGAAGAAAAGACCAAATATGATAAGTCAGTAATGAATAATAAAACATAATAAAAAGCAAAAAAAGAAAAGAAAATCGAAACAAACTACTTACTTTTTTTAGCAAACCGAAGCAAACAATAACAAACAGAAAAAGGAAACAATAGAAAATGCGTGACTCGAGGTTGATAGCTACGAAACGCACACGAATGCCCCGGTAAGGGGCCGGCCATTTCGTCTGTTCATTGTTTTAGCTCTGGCTTCCTGTGCCGGTTTTTTCTTTTTTCTTTCAGTTTTTCTCTTTCCTTTTTATATTTTCCTTTTTTATAATTTTGTGATAATTTTAAATTCAGAAAACTTTTAAATTTTTCACGAATATTTTATGAAATTCGGCAATAATTGTGGAAAGTCGTGATTTGTTTCAATCAGCCAACCGTTTTTGCACTTTGCAAAGTGTATTTGATTTGATAAACATATTTGAAATTGGTGAACAGTATTGAAATTCATGAATATGTTATGAAATTTTGGGATTTTTTTGAAAAAGAATCTTCTTTGAATCGACAAACAATTTTTGAAATTTGGGAACATGCTTTGAAATTCAGGAACAATTTTGAATCACAGTCATCTTTTGAAATTCTGAACATTTATTATACTCATGAATAATTTTCAATTTCGTGAACATTTTTTGAAAGTAAAAAAAATCATGTTTGCGAACACTATTTGCAATTCATGAACATTATTTGAAATTCAGAATTTTGTGCATCCAGGATCAATCTTTAAATTTGTGAACATTTTCTATAATTCTTTTTGTGAAATATGAAAAAATATATTCATGAACTTTGTTCGAAACTTGTTTTTTTAAATCCAGAACAAATTTTATAAAAGAACAAACAGAAAAGAAAAAAGAAAAAAACGAATAAAAATAGGGGCGCCCCACCCCCTCACATGGGCTGGCCCAAATTTGTGCGTGCTGTGCGTTGGGCGTGCGTTTGCTCTCTTTCCACCGACGGGTTGGGGAATAGGAGCTCCTGTCCATAGCTAAAGTGTATAGCGAAGCTCTGGCAATGTCTCATAATTTGCAAGACTTAGAGTGGCTCCTAATTAATAAAACTTACAGTTTAATTTGATTAAAAATACATATGTGACTATATTTTCTAATAATATAGTTGATTAGATAAGCGATCATCCCAAATAATATTGCACGCAACTCACCGCCGCTTTCATCCATTTCCTAGTCAAAGCGATCAAATAATTATACTCAAATTTGGTGAAGTAGTTCACTTTGTATTAGCTACTGGATTGAGCAGGCTTTGGGGGCAAACCTCTTGCGACCTTAATCTCAAAGTTAGTTCACCGTGCATGGTTGAGCTTCTTTTCTAGTGCAACAAAAGTATAATAGACCCTTGTGATATATGCATATATTAGGATGATAAATACGACATTTATTTATTGAATATATACGTTAAAAGATATTACTATTTTGAATAAATACGACATCAAATATATATCACGCTATTCGTCACCCTGGGTGAGGAATAGTTATTCTTCATCCTCTCTATTTTAATATCAATACACCGTATTTTTACGTTCCGTAAATTTGGTCTTATTTCGTACGTAAAAAGAGAACGTAAGAAAATTATAATCGCCGTAAAAATATTTGATGTTACCTAAACTTACAAACGTAAAAAAATAGTGTAAAATATAAATAAAAATCAAAATTTCTAGACTTAAGACCTATATTTTTGTTTTCTTATGCCAAATTTTACGTAGTAAAATCAATATAAATGTAACTTTTTGTATACGAAATGTAATTTATATACGAAATGATCGTAAGATTATCTCGGGTGAAGAATAACGTATTCTTCACCTTGGACAAATTTTCCGGGAAAAATATATATATGTATGTATCTGGTGCATTGGGGCTTGTGGTGGTGCATCCAATACACCCAACTCTCGTTGCACCTGTTAAAATGTCGGGAAAAATATGAAAATAGTCATTCATGTTTGTATTATAATTGACATCGTTCCAAGAAAACCATCCAAGGAGCATAACTTAGAGCTAAAAGAAATTACATCCACCAAAGCAAAAAAATCTCCTACCAACTACAGTCCGTTGATCATGTGATTCTCTGGATAGTTGTTGTTTGCTTTTTGAACCTTGTCACTTACATGTAACAAATTCCATATGACCTGTGTCATAATTAAAATCTCCAACTAGATCTTTGCAATAATCAGTATTCAAGAAATACGGAGTTCAGAGATAGAACTTAAACCCACCAAACAACAAAAAATATCTAAGGAAAATGTCGTTGATGTCCCTGCTAAGAGTTCTCATGAGTACTCCATGCACTTTATTGACTTTCCACATCAAGATACCTTGATGTAGCTAGGTGTTATCACCATCGGTAAGGCAAAAAACATCACATGAGTAAACTATAGTAGGACTAGGCCTAAAAAGTAATTAGCGCTCATGCTTTTGTGTTTTAGTTTCTAGCAAACATAAAAATGTTTTAAGGAAGATGCTAGCATGCATGTGTCGAGAGTTAATTTTGGTGGGATATACAAACTTGCATGGTGAAAAAAATGAGTTCACAAACTTGAAAAATGCAATGACATGCTCCACAGATTTTATTTAAGATGGCAGCTCCTGACGGTGGTCGTTGGTATGTTGGGTCTGGCCCTGCTTTCAACAAAGGGCATCATGGGCGTTTTATTGAGAATGGAAAGGTAACAAGCTTTCACATCATCGTTTTCATGTTATTGTTGAGAATGGACAACTAACAATGTTCTTACACATTTTTGAAATCATGATTTTTTTTGCCACTAGTGCAAATGAGGGGGCACACCAAGATATGAGAGTTGGCTTACGACGAGCAGTCCGAGTCTTATTTTGAGAGACTTGGCCTCATGCCATTTGTTCTGTAGTTCGAGCGACTACCACCGATGGTGAACCATGCTGCTCTCACAGCCATGATTGATTGATGGCATCCAAAGATACACAGTATCCATCTTCCTATAGGGAGATGGCGATCACCCTAGAGGACTTTCCGATGACCACGGGCAACGCATTATCATTGGACGAGTGCGCCATTGCTACTATTTGCGTGCCCTTGTATTTGCAGGTCAAGAAAGCACCATCTATAAACAAAACCATACGACAAGGCTTTAATGCCTCGATGCATTGTCCATGACTCCAGAAGGCACGATGCAATATTCCGAAATTATCCTCGACCACATGGTGAATGCCCGGGTTCTTATGCGCAATAGCTTCCAACAATCTCGAGAGGATACTATATGCTTCTGCATAATCGCCATGCAACATCCTATTAGCGTTTGCCTTGGCCTTCCATGCCTTCCCATACTTGACCTCATACTTGTATAGTTCTTCCATTGTACTCATGAGAAACTTAACCTTCACAGTTGGATCATTTTATCTCGCGTTCACCAATTTATACCCAGGGAAATCAGACATGATATGACGATGTCCGTTGCCTCGGTTATCTTTCATCGGAGGTGGGCAGTTTTGAGTGGCTATGCAACTATAGAACACCCATTGCCCGATTTCATGAATTCCTCTTCAAGGGGCCTTCCATGGGCAACCTTCTTTGTCACATTTCACGCTGTAACACAACTCTTGGTTAGAATGCCCAACAACATATGGCCTCTAGTTCCTAATGGCATTGTCACTCAGCCACACCTTGAAATCCTGCAAGCACCCAAACTTTATGCCTTTCTTCAATGAGAATTCTCGTCCTGGCCCTCCTCCTTGGTTCTCCTTGTTTTAGTATGGTGTTGGTTCGAGAAATGTCATTCTCATGCCACCATCAACAATGGCCTTGTGGACAAGGCTAATATTAGGAAACAATGGGGCACTGATGTCTACTACACAATTTTATTCTTGTAGACTCCGTTGGGCCTTCAAGCGCAGAGTTTTGTCAGTCAGAAACAGATTTACCTCAAGTGGATGACCTAAGGTTTATCAATCCGTGGGAGGTGTAGGATGAAGATGATCACTCTCAAGCAACCTTGCAATAAAATACAAGAAATCTCTTGTGTCCCCAACACAGCCAATACAATGGTAAATTGTATAGGTGCACTAGTTCAGCGAGGAGATGGTGATACAAGTGTAACATGGATAGTAGATATATGTTTTGTAATCTGAAATAATAAAAAACAACAAGGTAGAAGTAGCAACCAGCGAGCAAAACGGTATACCAATGCTTAAAAATTAAGGCCTAGGGTTCATATACTTTCACTAGTGCAATCTATAAATAGTGCTAACATAATTGAATCATATAACAACCACTCAATGTGCGACAAAGAATCACTCTAAAGTTCTTATCAATAGGGGAGAGCATAAGATGAAATTGGTGTAGGTAGCGAACAACCTCAAAGTTATCTTTCCGATAAATCTATTGAGCCATCCCTATAAGTGTCACAAAAGACTTGGAGTTCGTATTACAATAATACCAATCAACTTTAATGTCACCTAGATACTCCAATGTCACCACAAGTATCCATGAGTTAATTATTCAATATGCATCAAACAATTTCAGATTCATAATATTCAATCCAACACAAAGAACTTCAAAGATTACCCCAAAGTTTCTATCGGAGAAAGTAGGACGAAAACGTGTAACAACTTATGTGCCTAGATTACCCCAATGTCATCTAGAAAAACCGCGAGCTGGTTACCAAAACATACATCAAATAACTCAATATAATACCCCATTGTCACCATGTGGGTATCCACATGCAAGACATTCATCAAGTGATCTCAAATCCAAAATATTCATTCCGATAATAGTGAAACCTCAAAGGGCAAGACTTAATTCATCACAATAAAAATAGAGAGGGAAGAACACCATATTATCCAACTATATTAACAAATCCCATGGTACATCAAGATCATGCCAAATCAAGAACACGAGTGAGAGAGAGAGAGAGAGAGAGATGAAACACATAGCTACTGGTACATACCCTCAGCCCCGACGGTGAACTACCCCCTGCTCACCATGGAGACCGCCAGGATGATGAAGATGGCCTCTGGTGACGATTTCCCCCTCCAGCAGGGTGCCAAAAAAGGCCTCCAGATGGGGTCTCTTCGGGACAAAGGGTTGCAGCGGCTGAGTCGAAGTTCTAGGTTTATATTTCTAGGGGTTTATGTATTTATAAGAATTTTCAGCATTGATTTCACGCCAAAAGGAGTTACGAGGGGCCCACAAGGCAACAACCCCCTTCATACCCCCTAGGGTGCATGGGGTTGCCTTGTCACTGCCTTCTGGATCTTCTAGTCCTCCCACGAAGCTTCGGGGGTCTCTCATGTTCCAAAAAAATTGTCAAAAAGTTTCGTCACGTTTGAATTCCATTTGATATGGATTTTCTTGAAAACCAAAAAACTAGCAAAATAGCAACTGGCACTGGGCACTAGCTTAATATATGTTAGTCCATGAAAAGCATATAAAAGTGCACTAAAACCATATTAAATTATTGAAAAATGGGATGAATACTACATAAATTATAGATACGTCGGAGACACATCAGGCACCTTTTTGCTTGCTGGCCAACTTGAAGAAAATTTTGTTCTATGGCTTTGTTAATATATCCTCGTCCAATTCTTCCCGCCGACCCTGATTGTCCGAGTGATACCCATACATATGCCTATGGGGGTACACACGGTCCATATCCTGTTGCAAGACAAGGGCATCCAGGTCACCTATGTGATTGTAATGATGCCCTTCATCTTGCACATCACGATCACCATGTGCAATAGCATCAATCTCTTCCTTTTGAATTATTAGTTCACTAGTATTCACATTGACTTCATTTGCTTGGCTACTTGGTGGTTGTCCAGAAGAACATGGGGCATACACATGGACACTCCTATCATGCACTTGGGAGGAGGCATGCCAGTTCAAGTGGATTTGTAGCTCAGGAAGTTCAACCTTGGTGGCAAACAATTCCTATGACTTGTCTTCCAATTCATCAACTTTATCCTTGTAAACCTTCCAATGCAATTCCGATGTATAGGCATACTCTTTAGTCAAGACTTTGATCCCACTCCAACTGATGGGAATCGTTGGATGGAAAACAATTTTTTTCCTATGAATCCACCCAAGATCTAATCCACTAGATGGTAGCAACGAGTGGGAAAGCCTACGTACCTTGTGGACCGATAGTGGAAATGTTCTAATGAACGTGGTTGGCATTTCCAATTTGATCCAGCACCGCACGAACGACACCTCTGAGATATGCACACGTACGGCTCGGTGATGTCTCCTTTTTGATCCAAAGTGAGAGGGAGAGGTAGATGGGATCTAGTCCAGCACGATGGTATGGTGGTGGAATTTATGGTGGAATTCCGCAGGGCTTCGCCAAGTGTCTACGGAGGAGGAGCAAGGAGTAGTTGGGAGGGGAGCCGCCTAGGGTTGGATGGCTGCTGCCCCTGCACCTCCCCTCTTTATATAGGCGTGGGAAGGGGGCTTGCTCCCTCCAAGCCCCTAGGTGTTGGGTTTCGTAGTAATTTCAAAAAATTTCCTACGCTCACGCAAGATCATGGTGATGCATAGCAACGAGAGGGGAGAGTATGATCTACGTACCCTTGTAGATCGACAACGGAAGCGTTTGATTGATGTAGTCGTACGTCTCCACGGCCCGACCGATCAAGCACCGAAACTACAGCACCTCCGAGTTCTAGCACACGTTCAGCTCGATGACGATCCCCGGACTCCGATCCAGCAAAGTGTCGGGGAAGAGTTCCGTCAGCACGACGGCGTGGTGACGATCTTGATGTACTACCATCGCAGGGCTTCGCCTAAGCACCGCTACAATATTATCGAGGACTATGGTGGAAGGGGGCACCGCACACGGCTAAGAATATGATCACGTGGATCAACTTGTGTCTCTAGGGGTGCCCCTGCCTCCGTATATAAAGGTTAAGGGAGGGGGGCCGGCCGGCCAAGGTGTGGCGCGCCAGGAGGAGTCCTACTCCTTCTGGGAGTAGGATTCCCCCCTTTCCTAGTTGGAATAGGAT
>NC_041382.1:45229529-45236504 GCF_002162155.2 Triticum dicoccoides
AAGAGGAGAGAGAGGAGGAAGGGGGGCCGGCCCCCTCTCCTTGTCCAATTCGGACCAAGGGGGGGAGGGCCGCGCGCCCCATCTCTGGCCACCTCTCCTCTCTTCCACTAAGGCCCACTAAGGCCCATATACCTCCCGGGGGGTTCCGGTAACCTCCCGGTACTCCGGTAAAATCCCGATTTCACCCGGAACACTTCCGATATCCAAACATAGGCTTCCAATATATCAATCTTTATGTCTCGATCATTTCGAGACTCCTCGTCATGTCCGTGATCACATCCGGGACTCTGAACAACCTTCGGTACATCAAAATGCATAAACTCATAATATAACTGTCATCGTAACCTTAAGCGTGCGGACCCTACGGGTTCGAGAACAATGTAGACATGACCGAGACACGTCTCCGGTCAATAACCAATAGCGGAACCTGGATGCTCATATTGGATCCTACATATTCTACGAAGATCTTTTATCGGTCAGACCGCATAACAACATACGTTGTTCCCTTTGTCATCGGTATGTTACTTGCCCGAGATTCGATCGTCGGTATCCTATACCTAGTTCAATCTCATTACCGGCAAGTCTCTTTACTCGTTCTGTAATACATCATCCCGCAACTAACTCATTAGTTGCAATGCTTGCAAGCCTTAAGTGATGTGCATTACCGAGAGGGCCCAGAGATACCTCTCCGACAATCGGAGTAACAAATCCTAATCTCGAAATACGCCAACCCAACATGTTCCTTTGGAGACACCTGTAGAGCTCCTTTATAATCACCCAGTTACATTGTGACGTTTGGTAGCACACAAAGTGTTCCTCTGGCAAACGGGAGTTGCATAATCTCATAGTCATAGGAACATGTATAAGTCATGAAGAAAGCAATAGCAACATACTAAACGATCGGGTGCTAAGCTAATGGAATGGGTCATGTCAATCAGATCATTCAACTAATGATGTGACCCCGTTAATCAAATAACAACTCTTTGTCCATGGTTAGGAAACATAACCATCTTTGATTAACGAGCTAGTCAAGTAGAGGCATACTAGTGACACTCTGTTTGTCTATGTATTCACACATGTATTATGTTTTCGGTTAATACAATTCTAGCATGAATAATAAAATTTTATCATGATATAAGGAAATAAATAGTAACTTTATTATTGCCTCTAGGGCATATTTCCTTCAGTCTCCCACTTGCACTAGAGTCAATAATCTAGATTACACAGTAATGATTCTAACACCCAAGGAGCCTTGGTGCTGATCATGTTTTGCTCGTGGAAGAGGCTTAGTCAACGGGTCTGCAACATTCAGATCCGTATGTATCTTGCAAATCTCTATGTCTCCCACCTGGACTAGATCCCGGATGGAATTGAAGCGTCTCTTGATGTGCTTGGTTCTCTTGTGAAATCTGGATTCCTTCGCCAAGGCAATTGCACCAGTATTGTCACAAAAGATTTTCATTGGACCCGATGCACTAGGCATGACACCTAGATCGGATATGAACTCCTTCATCCGGACTCCTTCATTCACTACTTCCGAAGCAGCTATGTATTCCGCTTCACACGTAGATCCCGCCACGACGCTCTGTTTAGAACTGCACCAACTGACAGCTCCACCGTTTAATGTAAACACGTATCCGGTTTGCGATTTAGAATCGTCCGGATCAGTGTCAAAGCTTGCATCAAAGTAACCGTTTACGATGAGCTCTTTGTCACCTCCATATACGAGAAACATATCCTTAGTCCTTTTCAGGTACTTCAGGATGTTCTTGACCGCTGTCCAGTGATCCACTCCTGGATTACTTTGGTACCTCCCTGCTAGACTTATAGCAAGGCACACATCAGGTCTGGTACACAGCATTGCATACATGATAGATCCTATGGCTGAAGCATAGGGAACATCTTTCATCTTCTCTCTATCTTCTGCAGTGGTCGGGCATTGAGTCCGACTCAACTTTACACCTTGTAACACAGGCAAGAACCCTTTCTTTGCTTGATCCATTTTGAACTTCTTCAAAATCTTGTCAAGGTATGTGCTTTGTGAAAGTCCAATTAAACATCTTGATCTATCTCTATAGATCTTTATGCCTAATATGTAAGCTGCTTCACCGAGGTCTTTCATTGAAAAACTTTTATTCAAGTATCCCTTTATGCTATCCAGAAATTCTATATCATTTCCAATCAGTAATATGTCATCCACATATAATATCAGAAATGCTACAGAGCTCCCACTCACTTTCTTGTAAATACAGGCTTCTCCAAAAGTCTGTATAAAACCAAATGCTTTGATCACACTATCAAAGCGTTTATTCCAACTCCGAGAGGCTTGCACCAGTCCATAAATGGATCGCTGGAGCTTGCACACTTTGTTAGCTCCCTTTGGATCGACAAAACCTTCCGGTTGCATCATATACAACTCTTCTTCTAGAAATCCATTCAGGAATGCAGTTTTGACATCCATCTGCCAAATTTCATAATCATAAAATGCGGCAATTGCTAACATGATTCGGACAGACTTAAGCATCGCTACAGATGAGAAGGTCTCATCGTAGTCAATCCCTTGAACTTGCCGAAACCCTTTTGCAACAAGTCGAGCTTTGTAGACAGTAATATTACCGTCGGCGTCAGTCTTCTTCTTGAAGATCCATTTATTCTCAATTGCTTGCCGATCATTGGGCAAGTCAACCAAAGTCCATACTTTGTTCTCATACATGGATCCCATCTCAGATTTCATGGCTTCAAGCCATTTTGCGGAATCTGGGCTCACCATTGCTTCTTCATAGTTCGTAGGTTCATCATGATCTAGTAGCATGACTTCCAGAACAGGATTACCGTACCACTCTGGTGCGGATCTCACTCTGGTTGATCTACGAGGTTCAGTAGTATCTTGTTCTGAAGTTTCATGATCATTATCATTAGCTTCCTCACTAATTGGTGTAGGTGTCACAGAAACAGTTTTCTGTGATGCACTACTTTCCAATAAGGGAGCAGGTACAGTTACCTCGTCAAGTTCTACTTTCCTCCCACTCACTTCTTTCGAGAGAAACTCCTTCTCCAGAAAGTTTCCGAACTTAGCAACAAAAGTCTTGCCTTTGGATCTGTGATAGAAGGTGTATCCAATAGTCTCCTTTGGATATCCTATGAAGACACATTTCTCCGATTTGGGTTCGAGCTTATCAGATTGAAGCTTTTTCACATAAGCATCGCAGCCCCAAACTTTCAGAAACGACAACTTTGGTTTCTTGCCAAACTATAGTTCATAAGGCGTCGTCTCAACGGATTTTGATGGTGCCCTATTTAACGTGAATGCGGCCGTCTCCAAAGCATAACCCCAAAACGATAGCGGTAAATCAGTAAGAGACATCATAGATCACACCATATCTAGTAAAGTACGATTATGACGTTCGGACACACCATTACGCTGTGGTGTTCCGGGTGGCGCGAGTTGCAAAACTATTCCGCATTGTTTCAGATGTACACCAAACTCGTAACTCAAATATTCTCCTCGATGATCAGATCTTAGAAACTTTATTTTCTTGTTATGATGATTTTCAACTACACTCTGAAATTCTTTGAACTTTTCAAACGTTTCAGACTTATGTTTCATTAAGTAGATATACCCATATCTGCTTAAATCATCTGTGAAGGTGAGAAAATAACGATATCCGCCACGAGCCTCAATATTCATCAGACCACATACATCTGTATGTATGATTTCCAACAAATCTGTTGCTCTCTCCATAGTACCGGAGAACGACATTTTAGTCATCTTGCCCATGAGGCACGGTTCGCAAGTACCAAGTGATTCATAATCAAGTGGTTCTAAAAGTCCATCAGTATGGAGTTTCTTCATGCGCTTTACACCGATATGACCTAAACGGCAGTGCCACAAATAAGTTGCACTATCATTATCAACTCTGCATCTTTTGGTTTCAAAATTATGAATATGTGTGTTACTACTATCGAGATTCAATAAGAATAGACCACTCTTCAGGGGTGCATGACCATAAAAGATATTACTCATGTAAATAGAACAACCATTATTCTCTGATTTAAATGAATAACCGTCTCACATCAAACAAGATCCAGATATAATGTTCATGCCTAACGCTGGCACCAAATAACAATTATTTAGGTCTAATATTAATCCCGAAGGTAGATGTAGAGGTAGCGTGCCGACCGCGATCACATCGACTTTGGAACCGTTTCCCACGCACATCGTCACCTCGTCCTTAGCCAATCTTCGCTTAATACGTAGTCCCTGTTTCGAGTTGCAAATATTAGCAACAGAACCAGTATCAAATACCCAGGTGCTACTGCGAGCATTAGTAAGGTACACATCAATAACATGTATATCACATATACCTTTGTTCACCTTGCCATCCTTCTTATCCGCCAAATACTTGGGGCAGTTCCGCTTCCAGTGACCAGTCTGCTTGCAGTAGAAGCACTCAGTTTCAGGCTTAGGTCCAGACTTGGGTTTCTTATCTTGAGCAGCAACTTGCTTGCTGTTCTTCTTGAAGTTCCCCTTATTCTTCCCTTTGCCCTTTTTCTTGAAACTAGTGGTCTTGTTGACCATCAACACTTGATGCTCCTTTTTGATTTCTACCTCCGCAGCTTTCAGCATTGCGAAGAGCTCGGGAATAGTATTATTCATCCCTTGCATATTATAGTTCATCACGAAGCTCTTGTAGCTTGGTGGCAGTGATTGGAGAATTCTGTCAATGACGCAATCATCTGGAAGATTAACTCCCATTTGAACCAAGTGATTATTATACCCAGACATTTTGAGTATATGCTCACTGACAGAACTGTTCTCCTCCATTTTGCAGCTATAGAACTTATTGGAGACTTCATATCTCTCAATCCGGGCATTTGTTTGAAATATTAACTTCAACTCCTAGAACATCTCATATGCTCCATAGTGTTCAAAACATCGTTGAAGTCCTGGTTCTAAGCCATAAAGCATGGCACACTGAACTATCGAGTAGTCATCAGCTTTGCTCTGCCAGACATTCACAACATCTGGTGTTGCTCCAGCAGCAGGCCTGGCATCCAGCGGTGCTTCCAGGACGTAATTCTTCTGTGCAGAAATGAGGATAATCCTCAAGTTACGGACCCAGTCCGTGTAATTGCTACCATCATCTTTCAACTTTGCTTTCTCAAGGAACGCATTAAAATTCAACGGAACAACAACACGGGCCATTTATCTACAATCATACACAAACAAGTAAGATACTATCAGGTACTAAGTTCATGATAAATTTAGGTTCAGTTAATCATATTACTTAAAGAACTCCCACTTAGATAGACATCCCTCTAATCATCTAAGTGATTACGTGATCCAAATCAACTAAACCATGTCCGATCACGTGAGATGGAGTAGTTTCATTGGTGAACATCACTATGTTGATCATATCTACTATATGATTCACGCTCGACCTTTTGGTCTCCGTGTTCCGAGGCCATATCTGTATATGCTTGGCTCGTCAAGTATAACCTGAGTATTCCGTGTGTGCAACTGTTTTGCACCCGTTGTATTTGAACGTAGAGCCTATCACACCCGATCATCACGTGGTGTCTCAGCACGAAGAACTTTCGCAACGGTGCATACTCAGGGAGAACACTTCTTGATAATTTAGTGAGAGGTCATCTTATAATGCTACCATCAATCAAAGCAAGATAAGATGCATAAAAGATAAACATCACATGCAATCAATATAAGTGATATGATATGGCCATCATCATCTTGTGCTTGTGATCTCCATCTCCGAAGCACCGTCATGATCACCATCGTCACCGACGCGACACCTTGATCTCCATTGTAGCATCGTTGTCGTCTCGCCAATCTTATGCTCCCACGACTATCGCTACCGCTTAGTGATAAAGTAAAGCATTACAACGCGATTGCATTGCATACAATAAAGCGACAACCATATGGCTCCTGCCAGTTGCCGATAACTCGGTTACAAAACATGATCATCTCATACAATAAAATTTAGCATCATGTCTTGACCATATCACATCACAACATGCCCTGCAAAAACAAGTTAGACGTCCTCTACTTTGTTGTTGCATGTTTTACGTGGCTGCTACGGGCTTAAGCAAGAACCAATCTTACCTATGCATCAAAACCACAACGATAGTTTGTCAAGTTGGTGCTATTTTAACCTTCGCAAGGACCGGGCGTAGCCACACTCGGTTCAACTAAAGTTGGAGAAACTGTCACCCGCAAGCCACCTATGTGCAAAGCACGTTGGGAGAACCGGTCTCGCGTAAGCGTACGTGTAATGTTGGTCCGGGCCGCTTCGTCCAACAATACCGCCGAACCAAAGTATGACATGCTGGTAAGCAGTATGACTTATATCGCCCACAACTCACATGTGTTCTACTCGTGCATATAACATCAACATATAAAACCTAGGCTCGGATGCCACTGTTGGGTTTCGTAGTAATTTCAAAAATTTTCCTACGCTCACGCAAGATCATGGTGATGCATAGCAACGAGAGGGGAGAGTATGATCTACGTACCCTTGTAGATCGACAATGGAAGCGTTTGGTTGATGTAGTCGTACGTCTCCATGGCCCGACCGATCAAGCACCGAAACTACGGCACCTCCGAGTTCTAGCACACGTTCAGCTCGATGACGATCCCCGGACTCCGATCCAGCAAAGTGTCGGGGAAGAGTTCCGTCAGCACAGCGGCGTGGTGACGATCTTGATGTACTACCGTCGCAGGGCTTCGCCTAAGCACCGCTACAATATTATCGAGGACTATGGTGGAAGGGGGCACCGCACACGGCTAAGAATATGATCACGTGGATCAACTTGTGTCTCTAGGGGTGCCCCTGCCTACGTATATAAAGGTTCAAGGGAGGGGGGCCGGCCGGCCAAGGTGTGGCGCGCCAGGAGGAGTCCTACTCCTCCTGGGAGTAGGACTCCCCCTTTCCTAGTTGGAATAGGATTCGTGGAGGG
>NC_041382.1:45236868-45273418 GCF_002162155.2 Triticum dicoccoides
CCCCTCTCCTTGTCCAATTCGGACCAAGGGGGGGAGGAGCGCGCGGCCCATCTCTGGCCACCTCTCCTCTCTTCCACTAAGGCCCACTAAGGCCCATATACCTCCCGGGGCTTTCCGGTAACCTCCCGGTACTCCGATAAAATCCCGATTTCACCCGGAACACTTCCGATATCCAAACATAGGCTTCCAATATATCAATCTTTATGTCTCGACCATTTGGAGACTCCTCGTCATGTCCGTGATCACATCCGGGACTCCGAACAACCTTCGGTACATCAAAATGCATAAACTCATAATATAACTGTCATCGTAACCTTAAGCGTGCGGACCCTACGGGTTCGAGAACAATGTAGACATGACCGAGACACGTCTCCGGTCAATAACCAATAGCGGAACCTGGATGCTCATATTGGCTCCTACATATTCTACGAAGATCTTTTATCGGTCAGACCGCATAACAACATACGTTGTTCCCTTTGTCATCGGTATGTTACTTGCCCGAGATTCGATCGTCGGTATCCTATACCTAGTTCAATCTCGTTACCGGCAAGTCTCTTTACTCGTTCTATAATACATCATCCCGCAACTAACTCATTAGTTGCAATGCTTGCAAGGCTTAAGTGATGTGCATTACCGAGAGGACCCAGAGATACCTCTCCGACAATCGGAGTAACAAATCCTAATCTCGAAATACGCCAACCCAACATGTACCTTTGGAGACACCTATAGAGCTCCTTTATAATCACCCAGTTACGTTGTGACGTTTGGTAGCACACAAAGTGTTCCTCTGGCAAACAGGAGTTGCATAATCTCATAGTCATAGGAACATGTATAAGTCATGAAGAAAATAGCAACATACTAAACGATCGGGTGCTAAGCTAATGGAATGGCTCATGTCAATCAGATCATTCAACTAATGATGTGATCCCGTTAATCAAATAACAAATCTTTGTCCATGGTTAGGAAACATAACCATCTTTGATTAACGAGCTAGTCAAGTAGAGGCATACTAGTGACACTCTGTTTGTCTATGTATTCACACATGTATTATGTTTCCGGTTAATACAATTCTAGCATGAATAATAAACTTTTATCATGATATAAGGAAATAAATAATAACTTTATTATTGCCTCTAGGGCATATTTCCTTCACTAGGGCCGGTGGCCAGGGGGATGGGGGCGGAGAGGAAATCGCCTCCCTTCCTTCCCCACCGACCACGATTCCCCTTTTAGTGATCTTGATCTTATCGATTCAGTATATGCTCCTATTCCTTTTAGGGGGGTCTTGGTGTGCCCGGACGAGGGGTGTGGGGCCTTGCCCCACTACCTACATCCATGTGGGTCCTTCCATGTAGGTGGGCCCCACTCTAGAACCTTCTAGAACCTTCCTGGTACAATACCAAAAAATCGCAAACATTTGCCAGAACCCTGAAAACCACTTTCCTTATATGAGAAACTTAACCTTCACAATTGGATCATTCGATATCACATTCATCAATTTTTACATGAGGAACTCAGATGTGAGTCGACGGTTTCCCTTGCCTCGGCCAACTTTCGTTTGAGGTGGGCAGTTTTGTGTGGCTACGCAACTATTTAACACCCATTTCTCGGTTTCATGAATTCTTATTCCAGGGACCATCCATGGGCAACCTTCTTTGTCACATTTCACGGTGTAACACAACTCTTGGTTAGAATGCCCAACAACATATGGCCTCTGATTCCTAATGGCATTGTCACTCAGCCACACCTTGAACTCCTGCAAGCACCCAAACTTTACGCCTTTCTTCAATGAGAATTCTTGTCCTCACCCTCCTCCTTGGTTCTCCTCATTTTAGTCATGGTGTTGGTTCTAGCAATGTCATTCCCACGCCACCATCAACAACGGCCTTGTGGACAAGGCTAGACCAGGAAACAATGGGGCACCTTTTTCCTTGCCGGTCAACATGAAGAAGATTTTGCTCTCTGATACGTCCATTTTGCATCATGCTTTTATATTGATATTTATTGCATTATGTGCTGTTATTACACATTATATCACAATACGCATGCCTTTTCTCTCTTATTTTATAAGGTTTACATGAAGAGGGAGAATGTCGACAGCTGGAATTCTGGACTGGAAAAGGACCAAATATTATAGACCTATTCTGCACAACTCCAACAGTCCTGAAACTTCACGGAGAATTATTTTGGTTTACATGAAGAGGGAGAATACCGACAGCTGGAATTCTGGACTGGAAAAGTACCAAATATTATAGACCTATTCTGCACAACTCCAACAGTCCTGAAACTTCACGAAGAATTATTTTGGAATATATAAAAAATATTGGGCGAAGCAAGCTGAATGTAAGTTCCTGATAGTAATTAGGATGGCCTGTCCAACACGAAGATTCTTGCCATCGAGGAATTTCTTCCACCCAACCGAGTTTAATTGTGTGCGACCATCCGTGTCCACGCGGTAAGTACAGGTTGTGACGGAGCCTCTTGTAGTAAGGCGTAGTCTAGCTGAGCCTTCTTCATCAGGCTCGATACCATAACTCACAGATATGCTCTTTGCCAATTTCTGAATAAGAAAAACATTTCAATTAATAAATAGCCTCGCAAATAAGTACATATGGATTATCTACACTATTAATAGTTTCCTTACATTCTACACTAATAAGCATGTGCTCGAACTCTACATTAAAACATATCATCGACTAGATTCCACACAACATACCATATCATTGGACTGTACACTAAGTATTTCATCGGAAAATTTGCATTTGTAAGTATAACATACCATATCATGTCGATCAACCATGGTATTTGTCAGGCGGGTCACGAATGGCATCCCAACAAAGTCAGCATGTGGCGGAATTATGTCCCACAGGTTGGACACCTCCTCCTCGCTCAGCCTTGAGCTACGATGGCTTCATGAAGTGGGTCCTCATCATCTTCATCGAGTGGGTGCTCATTATCTTCATCATCTTCGTCATATTCATCATCTTCCACCAGGTTGAGATAAATGACAGCCAGCTTGGGTCTTTCTGCTCTGAAGGAGAAGCTGATCAACTCACCACCAGTAAGACGCATGCGAGCGATGAAACGGGCCCATCCATCTCCTCCAATTTGCGACATATTGCGTCCTTTCTCGACCTCCATAGTGTATGCCCCAGGAGCCTCAAATGTCACAGTGTCTCCTGTCAGCTTGTTGAATTTCAACCTCACATTGCATGGGACAATCTGTGTAAAATAAGCAAAATGACACAATGCAGTAATGCCAACACTAAAAATAAAATAGTTATTACATTTCATCTAATTTCTTACCGCCGCATGACGAAAACCCGGCTGGAAGTAAATGCCGAACAGTTTGCCAGTTGCAAGGCTGCTGGCGCATCTTGACTTGCATAGTCGACATAGTGGTGGTGGTGGTGGCGTCATTTTTCCTAAAGCAATATGAGCAAAGGATTAACGATCCACTTCACAGGAAAGAAAAACAGTAGCATGAGATATTTTTGGTTCTTCCACGAGAAGCAATTTGATGGACAATTATAATCCTAAGATCTAGTAACATATTAGATGACAAGGTACCACCTACATTTTGCCAAAAAGTAACTAAATCAACTAAATGAAAATGTTCTAAATCAACTAAATGAAAATGTTCTAAATCAACTAAATGAAAATGGTGCATACTAAATCAACTAAATGAACAGGCCTACTAAATCAACTAAATCAAAATGTTCTAAATCAACTAAATGAACTAGCCTACTAAATCAAAATGTTCTAAATCAACTAGCCTACTAAATCAAAATGTTCTAAAACAACTAAATCAACTAGCCTACTAAATCAACTAAATCAAAATGTTCTAAATCAACTAGCCTACTAAATCAACTAAATCATATCAACTAAATCAAAGTGTTGCATATGAACTAGCCTACTAAATAAAAATATAGCAGGCAGGAGGGAGAAGGAGGGGCGACTCGAGGAGGGAGAAGAGAGTAGGATGGAGGAGGAAGGAGGAGCGAGGAGGGGCCGGCCGGCGGCCAGTGGAGGGAGGATGGAGGAGGAAGGCGGAGCGAGGAGGGGCCGGCCAGCGGAGAGTGGAGATGAAGGACGAAGGAGGAGGCCGGTACCGAGTCCAGCAAGGAGGAGGAGGTGATGGCGGTGCAGAGGGAGGATGGGCAACGGGGAAGGACTGGTGCGGGGGATTGAGAGGGATCCAGTGAGTGTGTGACCGTGAGTGGATCAGATAGAGGAGATGGAGGGTGGGAGATGGAATGGCTTAGCAGTAGCGAGCTATAGAGAAAGACGCTACTGCTAAACTACCTAGCAGCAGCGCCTTTCACAAAGAAGCGCTACTGCTATGTGTCAGCATGTAAAAATAGACTTAGTTCAATGTAAAAATACATTGATCATCAGCGATCTTTTTTTGTACAATCTGATTTGTCAATATGAGTCCTCACCTGTTTAGGAACAGGTGAATACTCATATTGCAACCACAAATTCTACACAAAGTTCAATGAAGACCAAGTGCTTGTCAAAGTTTGAGAAGTAACATATTTAAGGTGGTAGAAACTCTCTTCACGGAGCGAGGTGGGACTAAATTTTTCTAGTAAACTTAGCAGTAGCGCTTATTGGCGGAATGCGCTGCTACTATGCTACGTAGCAGTAGCGCCCGTCGTTATAATGCGTTGCTGCTATAGCTAGCCTCGCGGCGGCCTCGTGGGAATTATAGCAGTAGCACGTCTTTGAGCTGGCGCGCTACTGCTATATTTATTTCAGCAGCGAGTTATTCTTGAGCTCGCTACTGCTAATGAGCAGCAGTGCCTTATTTTAAAGCGCGCTGCTGATAAGATTCTATGTATAGGCTTTTCCCTAGTAGTGGTGGGAACACCAGCTCGAAATTGACAAGACATTGCGTCACATCACTCCTTAGCCTTGGTATGATTTCTGGATCAATCACCTTCTGAGAGATTGCATTGAGGAATGCACATAGCTTCACAATGGCTAATCAGACGTTTTCCGGTAGAAGCCCCCTCAATGCAACCGGAAGCAATTGCATCATAATCACATGGCAGTCATGTGACTTTAGGTTCTGAAACTTTTTCTCTGGCATATTTATTATTCCCTTTATATTTGACGAGAAGCGAGATGGGACCTTCATACTGAGCAGGCATTCAAAGAAGATTTCCTTCTCTTCTTTGGTATGAGCGTAGCTAGCTAGCAGGACCTTTATACTGGTTTGGAGGCATGCCGTCTTTTTTCATGCAAACGTTGCAGGTCCTCCCGTGCCTCCGGTGTATCTTTTTGTCTTCCCGTACACGCCAAAGAAGACTAGCAGGTTCACGCAAAGGTTCTTCGTCACGTGCATCACATCGATTGAAGAGCGGACCTCTAGGTCTTTCCAGTAGGGTAGGTCCCAAAATATAGATTTTTTCTTCCACATGGGTGCGCGTCCCTCAGCGTCATTCGGAACAGCTAGTCCACCGGGACTCTTTCCAAATATTACATGTAAATCATTGACCATAGCAAGTACATGACACCAGTACACACGGCGGGCTTCTTCCGGTGATCTGCCTCGCCTTTGAAATGCTTGCCTTTCTTTTGACATTGATGGTTGGTCGGAAGAAATCGATGATGGCTCAGGTACACATTCTTCCTGCATTTGTCTAGGTATATACTTTCGGTGTCAGCTAAACAGTGCATGCATGCATGGTATCCCTTGTTTGTCTATTCTAAAAGGTTATTGAGAGCAGGCCAATCGTTGATGGTTACAAACAGCAACACATGCAGGTTAAATTCCTCCTGTTTGTGCTCATCCCACACACGTACACCATTTCCATTCCACAGCTATAAAAGTTCTTCAACTAATGGCCTTAGGTACACATCAATGTCGTTGCCGGGTTGCTTAGGGCCTTGGATGAGAACAAGCATCATAATAAACTTCCGCTTCTTGCACATCCAAGGAGGAAGGTTATTGTCGGTGTCAAAACCAGCGGATCTCGGGTAGGGGGTCCCGAACTATGCGTCTAGGCCGGATGGTAACAGGAGGCAGGGGACACGAAGTTTTACCCAGGTTCGGGCCCTCTTGAGGGAGGTAAAACCCTTCGTCCTACTTGACTAATATTGATGATATGGGTAGTACAAGAGTAGATCTACCACGAGATTAGAGAGGCTAAACCCTAGAAGCTAGCCTATGGTATGATTGTATGTAGTGATTGTTGTTCTACAGACTAAAACCCTTCAGTTTATATAGACACCGGAGAGGGTTAGGGTTACACAAGGTCGGTTACAAAGGAGGAGATATCCATATTCGTATTGCCTAGCTTGCCTTCCACGCCAAGTAGAGTCCCATCCGGACACGAGACGAAGTCTTCAATCTTGTATCTTCATAGTCTAACAGTCTGGCCAATGGAGATAGTCCGGCTGTCCGGAGACCCCCTAATCCAGGACTCCCATAGTAGCCCCTGAACCAGGCTTCAATGACGATAAGTCTGGCGCGCAGTATTGTCTTCGGCATTGCAAGGCAGGTTCCTTCTCTGAATACATCACAGAAAAATTTGAATACGAGGATAGTGTCCGACCCTGCAAAATAAGTTCCACATTCCACCGTAGAGAGAATAATATTTTCGCAGATCTAATGACGTTACGTCATGGCCCGGTGATTATTCGAACCATTTCTTTTAACCAGCCCCGCACATAACGCGAGGCAGTTTTTCGACACGTCTTGTCAAAGCAGAGATCGTGTCCCCTTATTACGGGATTCTCATCAATACGGGCGTGGGTAACCCAACCGCGCCATCAATTGCGGCGCTTGGGGGATAAGCGAGTTTTACCAGGCAAGTGGGGACGCTTTGTTTTGTCCGCCCATATAAAGGGATAAGGTTTCACCTTTCTATCCACGCCTTCTTCCTCCTTTGCTCATCTGCTCCCGCACACTCGAGCTCTAGCGCCCAAGTCCTCACTTCCATCTCAACCTTCTCCAACCATGTCCGGAGCGGGAGGCAAGTGGATAGTCTCCTCCATCACGGAGGGAGACATCAAGAAACTGAGGAGAGCCGGATACCTGCCCGACGACATCGCACACCGGCTCCCAGATGAGGGGCAGCTCATCCCCACCCCCAGGCCCCATGAGAGGGTGGTATTCCTCACCCATTTCCTCCTTGGACTGGGATTCCCTCTCCACCCCTTCATCCGGGGGATCATGTTTTATTACGGCCTGGATTTCCACGATCTGGCCCCAAACTCCATCCTCAACATCTCGGCGTTTATCATCGTGTGCGAGGCCTTCCTCCGCATCAAGCCCCACTTCGGCTTATGGCTGAAGACCTTCAACGTCAAACCGAAGGTGGTGGGCGGCCGCCAGGCGGAGTGCGGAGGCACCATGGTGGGCAAGATGCCCAACATATCATGGCTCGAGGGCTCCTTTGTGGAAACCATAAAGGGGTGGCACGCGACCCCGCATGGGTAGCGGCCCCCGAGTTCCGATATGGCATCCCCATGCGGCTCACCTCCTGGAAAGAGAAGGGCCTGTCCTAGGGTAGTTCGAAAGAGCTGACCGGACTCCAAACATGTATTCAAAACATGGTGGACAATAAGCTCAAGCTTGTCAACATAGTCCAGGTTATGCTCATCCGCCGGATACTCCCGTGCCAACAACCGGAGTTCACCTTGTGGGAGTTAAATCCGGCGCAGCACCAGACTCTGAACAGGCTCTTCGACATGACTCATGAAGACGCCCGGAGGGTGCTGTTCAAAAGTGCCAAGGTCCATCCCCCTATCACTGAGGATCGCGGATTCAGCGCGAAGCGCAAGCTAGTGCGGTAAGCTGCTTTACCTTTCACAGGATACTTATTTTTTATATAGATTGACTCTATGCGGGATCTAAACTCCTGGACCTTTGACAGGACTGGCAGAAGATGGCCGGACAAATCGACTGTCCGGCTCCTTTGCCCGAAGGCCCCGCAGACGCTCTTCTGGCGAAGATGCTGACTCCGGCCCCTTATAAGGTGTCGAAGAAGACCAAGAAGGCCAAGGGAACTCGAAAGTGTTCCCGACGCCAGGCGTCGTCGGACTCACCGTCCGATGACTCTGCGGTGCACTCTTCCCCTGAAGATGAGGAAGATGAAGAAGATGCTTCCCCACCGACTGGGGGAGACAAGAAAAGGAAGGCCGCCCCAACTGGGGAGGCCGGAGGGTCCAAGAAGGGAAGGACTCTCCTTCCGGACAGCTCCATCGCCGCCGACGAAAGCGAAGACGAGTGGTTGCCTAGGGCCAAGCCCCCGGGGAGATCGTAAGTATTCGGATACCAAAGTTACCCATAGGATTCCTTTGTCGCACTACTTTTCCTAACGCCGAACTCAATCGTGCAGGCCGCCCCGAGCCAATATCGAGGTATCCTCGAACGGCTCCCTGGGCTCATCTGACATGGATAGTGATCCAGTCCCGACCGCTACCTCCCCTCATCCTGCCGACGACGCCGAGGTGTTGTCTCAAGAAGGACTGGATCAAGGGGAGACAGTCCCAGAGGCACCTCAAGGCGACCTTCCGGACTTCGGGAGCCGCGGGGACGGGGCCCCCGAGAGCTCCGAGTTCGGCCCTCAGCCGAACACCGTGCCGGACCCTCCAGCGGTTCCGGACTCGAGCAGGCGGCATCCTTGTAAGGGGGGCAAAACGCCTGTGCTGGTGACCTCTGTCCATCCAGAGGCACCGGACCATCTGCTGGAAGCGCTTCGCATCGCTTCCATCGACGAGGAGCACCGCACTATCATGAGTGTGGTGATCCAGCAGGTTCAGTCCGCCAAGAGCGGATTGACTGAAGCCTGTGCCAGCCTTCTAACAGGCTTTGAGGTAAGTGTGTTTAAAATGTAGTAGAAATATTGCCGCATAGACAGTAGCCCCTGATGCTTTGTTCGGTGTTCACAAAGAAAAGCCGGACAGAGGATCAAATAATATCGCAGGAGTCTAATATAAGTATGTCAATATGCATATGCAGGCTTCGCTGCTGGCGTCCTCTGCACTAACTGCGGAGGTCGCCGTACTGAAGCAGGACCTCGAGGGGTCCAAGAAAGAGCTCGGCCTTGCCAAGAGGCAGCTCGAGGAGAACAAGGGTAAGTAATACCCCGTCTATAGATATGTATATATAAAAAGGACGCGATTGCAAAATGACAGGATCGTTGTATGTTTGCCAGGGGCCCCGAGCCATGTTATGTTGGGCATCTTGCCCACCATGGCGCCTCTGCACTCCGCCTGGCGGCCGCCCACCAATCATACCATAGGCTAGCTTTGAAGGCGGCCGAAGAGTTAAAAGCCGAGAAGGCCGCACATTGCGAGAGCCAAGAGAAGATGGCCAAGATGGCCGTAGAAATGAAAGACACTGCCGACCATTGCTGGGTACTTGAAAGAGAAAACCGAGCGAAGGCAACAGACCTTGAGAAGGCCGAGGCGGCGGACAAAGACACCCGTTCTGCTATGAGAGCGAAGAAGGAGGAGCTGCGGGAAGCCGGTGATATTGCGGCTGGGAAACCCTTCATGTTACGAAGGAAGTTCGGAGATCCACGGTATGCCCCTCTGGATCGGTTGTGGAGTTCGGCAGATGCGTATATGGATTTGGCGGCGAGCACTGTCGATGCGGCCAAGTATTTCCATGGCCAGACAGATCGTGAAGTGGACAAGCTGTTCTGGACGCAATTCCACGTTCCAGAGCCTCTGCTTACATTGACTGACTAGCTAGCCGAATGGGCCGAACTGAATAGGTTGTCCGAACTCGCCATGAGGTCTGTTGTGGATCAGCTATGGCTGGAAAGGCCAAAGCCAAACAGCTATTTCAGCTTAGTGCAACAGTTCCTTGATGCGGTGCCGGGCATTAATGCAATGAAGAGGTCGGCGTGCATAGAAGGCTCGCGGATGTCCCTTGCCCGTGTTAAAGCATACTGGGCGGAGATGGACCGGGTGGCTGCCGAGCACTATTTCGAAGAGGTTCGGCCATAGGCCGGGTGGCTGCCAAGCACTATTTCGAAGGGGTTCTCGAGGGTGCTCGTTTGATAGAGGCCCAGTGCTCGAATAATATTATGTTTGAGTGATATGTATTCTCATTGTAAGCACAATGCTTTTATGAAGTTTTTATAAGTTTATGTTTATACTTTTGTCTGAAAGTAGTATGATGCCTCCTGCGCGGCCGTTCATGTATACATGTGTATAACCTGAAAGATTGCAGCCGTTGGCTTCAACCCCCACTCTTATAATGCGGAGGTGCTTGCAAAAAACGTGTGTTCACACTTAACCCAACGTCTTGGTCCTATTAAGGAGGTGATAGCGTTGCGAGCGAGGCAACCGGACTATAATGCTTTAACACTTTCACTTAGCCATAGGAGTTTGATAGTGGGGATACTAGATAGCCCCTGGTGGCTCCGCACTCTCCCGATCGTGGGGTGCATACATGCCTGGCCGGAAAACGGCCCTTCGATAAGGCGGAGGAATTCTAACATTCTGATAGGTCGCCGAGTGGTTGACCAGTCTCACGCTATATCATGACAGTCAGTTTTCGGCTTTCTCTACTGAGGTTCTCATCCGGATGAACCAGGGCACAATCGCAGTAGTTCTCCTGGTGCTACCTTAGCCGGTAAAACGGAACGTAAGGCACCAAAACACAGGAGCCGGGCAAACCCAACATTTGACCAAAGACAATGATTCGGAGCTGATGCATATAAGGCCAAACTCGCGACGCCGAACACTCCCTAAGGTATTCGGTCTTTGTGGTATAAACCGGGCCTAAATAGTGCCCCTCGTAAGAAGCCCCTTGTGTCCAGGTACGTGCATTATTCTGACATGGCCACATGCCAAGACGTCAGCATCCTTCTCAACTGTGCTGAGAGTTCGGTGGATATGTATCAATAAGAGACAGTAAAAAAGGTTTACGCAGGGTCTTAATCTAAAAATAATCCTTGGAGCAGGTCCCTGTTGCACGTCTGCGCCTGTGTCTCCGTTGTGCCGTATCCTGGACGGGTGTAGCACGATGATCATCCGTAAAAGAGAGGAACTTAGGTGAAAAAGTTGTCCTGCAAAAGGATAGTTTTTAAGGGAACCAAGTATAATTCAAGATGTGTAAAAAATTACTACTTGTCTGCGCGCGTTGAGCCCCTTGTATAGGGGTGTGACCATTGATCTGGTATGAATTACATATAGCTGTGCCGGACTCGTCTAACCGTGTCCGAGGTCTTGACGACCTGTTAAATGATTTAGTTGGTGAGGCTATTTTTAGTGTGCGGCTGCCAAGGCAGTCGCACTTTCTTTGGCGCACAAAGATCGCTTAATTTTTCCGTTTACAATAATGATGCCACGTGGACCGGGCATCTTGAGTGTGAGGGAAGTGTAGTGCGGTATTGCATTAAAGCGAGCGAAAGCTTCGCGTCCGAGTAGTGCTTGATAGCCACTTTGGAACAGAGCGATGTGGAAGGTTAAATGTTCGCTACGGAAGTTATCGGGGGAGCCGAATATAACTTTTAGTAGTAGGGAGCCCGTGCAATGAGCCCATGGGCCTGTCGTTACTCCTTTAAAGGTAGTATTGCTATGGAAAATTTTTGTTGGGTCTATCCCCATTTCGCGGATTGTATCCTGATATATCAGGTTTAGACTGCTGCCAGCGTCCATCAGGACTCGTGTGAAGTGATATCCGTCAATTATTGGGTCTAAGACCAGGGCAGCCCATCCTGCACGCTGGATACTTGATGAGTAATCATGATGGTCGAAAGTGATCGATTGAGACGACCAGTGGCAGGACTCCGCGGTGATAGGCCCTTGGGCATATTTTTCGGGGAGTGCCGTTTTGTTTCTTCCCTTGATCACGTGTAACACGTTTACTGTTTTGACTTCTAGTGGAAATTTCTTTTGTTCCCCAGTGTCTTGCTTGAGAGGCTCATCCTCGTCTTCTCTTGGTGTATCCTCCCCCTTGTGTACGGCGTTGAGCTTACCGGAGTGCTTGAAGACCCAACATTCTCTGTGGGTATGATTAGCAGGTTTACCAGGGTGCTATGGATCTGAAATATTTGGTCCAGAATTTGGTCTAGGCTAGACAGTTTGTCTCTGGCGCCTTTAGAGGGCGGCTTTTGCGGACCTGGCCGAGAGCTTTTGAATCCAGCGTTTACTGCCATGCTCTTCGTGCTATCTTCTTTATTCCGGTGTTTGTTACTGCGGTTGCACCGTGATTTCCCGTTTCCATCTCTAACTTCAGATGTACTGGGGTCGTTGGTGCTGCATCTGGCTAGCTAGCTGTCCTCACCCGTGCAAAACCGGGTCATGAGGCTTGTTAATGCTTCCATTGTTCTCGGCTTTTCTTGGCCGAGGTGTCTGACGAGCCATTCATCATGGACGCTATACTTAAAAGCTGCCAAGGCTTCGGCGTCCGGATAGTCGACTATTTGGTTCTTTTTGGTAAGAAACTTGTTCCAAAGTTTTCGGGCTGACTCTCCGGGCTGTTGAGTTAAATGACTCAAATCGTCCGCGTCCGTAGGTCGGACATAAGTCCCTTGGAAATTTGCCCAAGAATTGTTTTCGAGCTCTTCCCAGCTTCTAATGGAGTTTTCGGGAGGCCTTTAACCCAGTGACGAGCTGGCCCTTTGAGCTTGAGGGGTAAGTACTTGATGGCGTGGCGATCATCTCCTCGAGCCATATGGAGATGGAGGATATAATCCTCAATCCAGACCTCAGGGTCTGTTGTTCCGTCGTATGCCTCTATGTTTACGGGTTTGAATCCCTCTGGAAATTCATGGTCCAGCACCTCATCGATGAAACATAGGGGGTGTGCGGCACCCCTGTATCTGGGTGTACCGCGTTGTTCGGATGTTTGTTGTGTTACATTGTATGCTGGGGCGCGCTTGCGTGGTCCATAGATGGATCTGGTTGTGCCGTCCTTTTGGTGCGAGCCGTCGCGTGGATCTCGTATTGGCTTGTGAGTGGCGTTGTGTGCCGCTCGATGTTGGCCGTGAGGTCGTTTATCCGGCCAGGTGGCTGTTTTGATTTTTGTTTGTGGGGGGTCTGAGGCCTCCTCCTCGAATTCAGGTAGCAACTTCCGCTTTGCGTAGCTCTTGGTGGGGCGATTGTCGCCGTACCTCGCTGCTGTGTTGAGTTCTTTACTCCATCTGAGTTGGAGTGTGTCTTGTGCAGCCTTGAGCTTTTGTCTCTGCTTTTTCAGACTCCTCGCGGTGGCAACAAGCCTTTGACGGGCATTCTACTGCTCCGGGTGCCTGTCCGGCGTTATGTCGCCCGGACTATTATCTTTGACAGAATTGGTTTGTTCGGTTTGATTCTCCGTATTGCCGTGGTCCGGTAGTGGTTTGCCCTGCTCCAACGCTGGGTCTGTAAGATCGTTATTTCCGCCGAGGCGGGATTTGGGGCGGCGCTTGCGCCGCCGCTTTGACTGCTTCTCGAGGGAACAAGCCTTTGGTGCGTCCTTCCGTTCGTCGTCGTCGTCTTCTTTTGGTGTATCCACCATGTATACGTTATATGATGAAGTGGACGTCCAGCGCCCTGTGGGCGGTGGTTCCTCTTCGCCTGCCACATCGCCGTCCATACCGTCGATGTCTTCGGAGTCGAAGTCGAGCGTCGAATTTCTTCGTCGTCCGCATCCCAATCCTGTTGGCCATAATCCGGCCAAGGCTCTCCTGACAAAGAGAGAGACCTTAGTGAATTCAGAATGTCGCCAAAGGGCGAGTGCTGAAAGATATCTACGGCATTGAATTCCATAATCGGCGCCCAATCGAATTCGATTGGCAGGGGCGCGGGTGGTTCGGAGTCAGAAAAAGGGTCCGGCACCTTGGTGTCACGGGCTGCGCAGAGGATTATGCTGGTGTTTGGCTCGATCGCCATTGAGACTGCAGCTCCTGAGGCGGTGTCTAACCACCCGTCCTTGATTGGCGCAGTTGGCTCCGAGCTAAGGGTCGGACTGATGTGGGCGCGGCCTCTGGGGTACTGTTCGGCGGCAGAGCTAGGTCACACCCATCACGACAATGCGGCGTGCCCGGCTGTGGCTCGAATCCGTCGAAGATCAAGTCTCCGCGGATGTCGGCCGTGTAGTTCAAACTTCCAAATCTGACCTGATGGCCAGGTGTCGGTGTGAAAACCGGCGGATCTCGGGTAGGGGGTCCTGAACTGTGCGTCTAGGCCGGATGGTAACAGGAGGCAAGGGACACGAAGTTTTACCCAGGTTCGGGCCCTCTCGATGGAGGTAAAACCCTACGTCCTGCTTGATTAATATTGATGATATGGGTAGTACAAGAGTAGATCTACCACGAGATCGAAGAGGCTAAACCCTAGAAGCTAGCCTATGGTATGATTGTTGTTGTGTATGTTGTCCTACGGACGAAAACCCTTCGGTTTATATAGACACCGGAGAGGGTTAGGGTTACAGAAAGCCGGTTACAATGGTAGGAGATCTGCATATCCGTATCGCCAAGCTTGCCTTCCACGCCAAGGAAAGTCCCTTTCCGGACACGGGACAAAGTCTTCAATCTTGTATCTTCATGGTCCAGGAGTCCGGCTGAAGGTATAGTCCGGCCATCCGGACACCCCCTAATCCAGGACTCCCTCAGTAGCCCCTGTACCAGGCTTCAATGACGACGAGTCCGGCGCGCAGATTGTCTTCGGCATTGCAAGGCGGGTTCCTCCTCCAAGTACTTCATAGAAGATTTTGAACACAAAGATAGTGTCCGGCTCTACAAAATAAGTTTGCACATATTGCCATAGAGAGAATAACATTTACACAAATCTAATCTGCTGACGTATTCCGTAGTGTGACACACCACGGCCAAGCCTTTATCCGAGTCGTTTCATTATCCCACCTCAGCGCGTCATGCGAGGCGGTTTCCTTGGCACGTCTTGTAAAGCAGAGATCGTGTCCCCTTATTCCGGGATTCTCATCAATACGGGCGTGGGTAACCCAACCGCTTCTAGGACTCCTAGATTATAGGCAAGTCCAAATGGACACGGAGAGGACGCTTGATATTCACCCTCTTTATAAAGGGACACGGCTTTTATTTTTCCCTCCCGTGATCAATCGAATCCTTCCCCCACCTCAAGCTCAAACGCCCAAAGTTCAGGTCAGGTGCTCCGAACCTTCAGTCATGTCCGGATCTAGCCTTCAAGGCCGATGGGTGCCCTTCTCCGTCATGGAAGAAGACATCAAAAAGTTGAGGGAGGCCAGATATCTGACTGCCGAGATTTTGCATCGACTGCCTCCCCGAGGGCAGGCCGTCCCCACCCCCGAACCCAACGAGAACATCATGTTCGTCTCCCACTTCCTCCGAGGTCTAGGCCTTGCTCTGGATCCTTTCGTCAGGGGTTTGATGTTTTATTACGGGCTAGACTTCCATGATCTAGCTCCGGACTCCTTTCTTCATATCACGACATTTATAGTCGTGTGCGAGGCCTTCCTCTAGGTTACCCCTCACTTTGGCCTATGGCTCAAGACCTTTGAAGTAAAGCCGAAGATGATCGAGGGGCAACATGCAGTGTGTGGAGGTGCCTCAATACGCAAGATGACGGGAGCTCCATGGCCCAAAGGTTCCATCCCAGAGGTGTCTGAATTGTGGCAACAGGAGTGGTTCTACATCACGGCTCCTAGAAGTGCCAAGTGGGCGGCCGCCCCTGTTTTCCGCTCGGGCCCTCCACCACGACTGATGTCATGGATCAGCAGAGGTCTGAGCTAGGGTCCAGCCAAGGACGTGCCTATACTGCAAAGCCGCATCCGAGATCTCTTCAATGGAGATTTCAGTTTGGTTGCGGTAATACAAGTTATGCTGGTTCGTCAAGTCCAGCCTTGCAAACACCGACCTCTTCGCCTGTGGGAGTTCAATCCCGAGGGACCGCGTGTCATTCAAAATTTTCTCGGCCTGACGCATGAGGAGATGTACAAGTCATTCTTCGGACCTCAGGTGGAGTGTCCGGAAATCACCGAGGACGTGGGCCTGAGTAGTAACCGCGCCGCCGAACAGGTAAGGCATCTTTCCGCCAAACATACTATCTCTCCTTTGTTACGAAGTTATTTTTGAGGGTTCGCTTTTTGACCAGGACTGGCTAACAAAGGCGAAGTTGATTCGGTGTTTGGCCCCCCTCCCTGAGGGTTTGGAAAATCCGGTATTGGAAAAGATGCTCCAGACCGCACCTCGCCCGGAGCCCTTAGAGGAAGATACTATGGAGGATAATACGGGCGGATGCAGGCCCCCAACGCTGCCCATTCTAACCGAGGGAGCGAGTGTCTCCATGAAGGAAGACGACCAGAAGAGGAAAAGGACCGCGCCCGGGGATTCGGAAGCTGAAGCTTCCAAACGGGGAAGAAGTCTCCCACAGAGGGTCCTACCTTGGGGGCGCTGTTGCCGCACAAAGTCCGCGGGGGGATCAATTCTCCCGCGAGTCATAAGTGACCCGAAATACTTTAATAGTACAGATATGCCCTCTTTTTCTTCTGAGAAAATAACCACCGCATATGTCTTTGCAGTTCGGGCCTTAGCCCCTCTCAAATGAGCTTGTCTTCGGGGGATCTTCTTCCAGAGATAATGGAGAGCGAAACGCCTCCTCCGGACTCCTCCACTCCGGAAGCAGGCGACCCTGAAGTGTCGTCACGGAGGGCCTCTCCGAGTCCGGTGAGGCCAGAAGATAATCCCATTGGCCCCCGAAGCTCCCAGTGTCTGGCTCCCGAAGAAAGCAGACAAAAGAGTCCGGCACCGTCTAGTGTGCGATCGGATGTTCTGAGGGAGTTGGTGGGGCGAGCGGCCATCTCAGATGAACACCGTGTGCTGATGAATACGGTGATGGAGAGAATATCGTCCGCCGAAAGCGGATTGCATGAAGCTTTTATGAGTCTACTGACAGGCTTTGAGGTACGTAAAAGAATGTATGATAGTCCTGCACATGCTAGGTGTGCCCTGTGTAGATAGTAGCCCCTGAGACTTTGGTTGTCGTCGGAAACAATGATGAACAGAGGATCATATTCCCAGGTAATAACCATACTACCTCTATGTGCAGGTGATGGAAGCTCCGGTGGCTAGCCGAACTAGCAAGTTTGCCCATTTAGAACGGCAGTTGGATGCGGCAGACGCCAACATCAAGCTTGTTAACAAAAGGCTTGACGAGGCACAGGGTAAGTGTCATTATCTGCTAAACGCCACATAGGAACAGCAACATGATGCCAGTATCTTTAATATGTTGTGACTGCAGATGGAGCTGCCACTGTTGAAGCCTTGCGAGTAGAACTTGCCCGAGCCAAGGAACAAGCGAGGTTGGGTAATGCGGCTGCTTTGAAGGCGGCCGAAGAGTTGCAAGCCGAGAAGGCCGCGCATGGCGAGAGCCGAGACAAGATGGCCAAGATGGCCATAGAATTAAAAGCCGCCGCCGACCGTTGCCGGGTTCTTGAAAAGGAAAACCAAGCGAAGGCATCGGACCTTGAGAAGGCTGCTGCGACGAGAAAGGACCTCCGCTCTGCTATGAGGGCAAAGAAGGAGGAGCTGCGGGAAGCCGGGGATATTGTAGTTGGGAAATCCTTTATGTTGCGGAGGAAGTTCGGAGATCCACGGTATGCCCCTCTGGATCGGCTCTAGAGTTCGGAGGATGTGTATATGGATTTGGCGGCGAGCGCTGCCGATGCGGCCAAGTACTTCCAGGGTCAGACGGACCGTGAAGTAGACTGGCTATTTTGGAAACAATTCCATTCTCCCGAGCGTCCACTTTCATTGACTGACCAATTAGCCGAATGGGCCGAACTAAATAGGTTGTCCGGACTCTCCATGAGGTATGTTGTGGATCAGCTATGGCCGGAAAGGTCAAAACCGAACAGCTATTTCAGCTTGGTGCAGCAGTTCCTTGACGTGGTGCCGCGCATTAATGCGATGAAGAGGTCGGCGTGCATAGAGGGTGCACAGATGGCCTTTGCCCGTGTTAAGGCATACTGGGCGGAGATGGATGCTACCAATGTTGCAGCGCGAGATTCAGCCATAGGTCAAAAGGCTGCTGAGCACTACTTTGAAGAAGTTCTTGAGGGTGCCCATTTGATAGAGACCCAGTGCTCAAAAAATATTATGTTTGAGTGATATGTAATATCATTGTAAGCGAAACGCTTTTATAAATTTTTATAAGGCTATTTTTATACTTTTGCCTGAAAGTAATATGATGCCTCCTGGGCGGCCGCTTATGTATAGATGTGTATAACCTGAAAGATTGCAGTCGCCGGCTTCAACCCCCACGCATATAATGTGGAGGCGCTCGCAAAAACACGCGTTCACACTTAACCCAACGTCTTGGTCCTATTAAGGAGGTGATAGCGGAGCGAGTGAGGCAACCGGACTATAATGCTTTAGCACTTTCACTTAGCCATAGGAGTTTGACAGTGGGGCTACTAGATAGCCCCTGGTGGCTCCGCACTCTCCCGCTTCTGGGGTGCGTACATGCCTGGCCAGAAAACGGCCCTTCGTTAAGGCGGAGGAATTCTAACATTCCCACAGGTCATCGAGTGGTTGACCAGTCTCATGCTATATCATGACAGTCAATTTTCGGCTTTCTCTACTGAGGTGCTCGTCCAGATGAACCAGGGCACAATCGCAGAAGTTCTCCTGGTGCTACCTTAGCCGGTAAAGCGGAACGTAAGGCACCAAAACACAGGAGCCGGGCAAACCCAACATTTGACCAAAGACAATGATTCGAAGCTGATGCATATAGGGCCAAACTCGCGACGCCGAACACTCCCTAAGGTATTCGGTCTTTGTGGTATAATCCGGGCCTAAATAATGGCCTTTGTAAGAAGCCCCTTGTGTCCAGGTACGTGCATTGTTCTGGCGTGGCCACATGCCAAGACGTCAGCATCCTTCTCAACGGTGGATATGTATCAACAAGAGACAGTAAAAAAGGTTTACATAGGGTCTTAATCTAAAAAGAATCCTTGGAGCGGGTCCCTGCTGCACGTTTGCGCCTGTGTCTCCGTTGTGCCGTATCCTGGACGGGTGTAGCACAATGATTGTCTGTAAAAGAGAGGAGGTTAAGTGAAAAAGTTGTCGTGCAAAAAGATAGTTTTTAAAGAAACCATGTATAATTCAAGATGATAAGAAATTGCCACTTGTCTGCGTCCATTGAGCCCCTTGTATTGATAAATAGGGGTGTGACCACTTATTCGGTATAAATAGCGGCGCCAGATTTGATTAGTTGTGTCTGAGGTCTTGACGACCTATTGGATGCTTTCGCTTGTCCGGGCGCCTTTAGTGTGCGGCTGCCAAGGCAGCCTCACTCTCTTCGGCGCCCAGAGATCGCTTGATATTTCCGTGCACTGTAATGATGCCACGTGGACCGGGCATCTTGAGTGTGAGGGAGGCATAGTGTGGTATTGCATTAAAGTGAGCGAAAGCTTCGCGTCCGTGCAGTGCTTGATAGCCACTTTGAAACGGAGCGATGTGGAAAGTTAAATGCTCGCGACGGAAGTTATCAGGGGAGCCGAATATAACTTGTAGTAGGAGGGAGCCCATACAACGAGCCCCTGGGCCTGGCGTTACTCCTTTAAAGGTAGTATTGATATGGCGAATTTGTTTTGGGTCTAACCCCATCCCGTGGATTGTATACTGATATATTAGGTTTAGGCTACTGCCGCCGTCCATCAAGACTCTTGTGAAGTGATATCCGCCAATTACTGGGTCTAATACCAGGGCAGCCCATCCTGCGTGTCGGATACTAGCTGAGTAATCGCGATGGTCGAAAGTGATCGGTTGAGATGACCCGTGGCAGGACTTCGTGGTGATAGGCACTTGGGTATATTTTCCTGGGAGTGTCGCGTTGTTTTTTCCCTTGATTACGTGTAACACGTTTACTGTTTTGACTTATGGTGAAAATTTCTTTTGTTCCCCTGTGTCTTGCTTGGGGGGCTTGTCCTCGTCTTCACTTGGTGTATCCTCCCCCTTGTGTACGGCGTTGAGCTTGCCGGACTGCTTGAAGACCCAACATTCTCCGTGGGTATGATTAGCAGGTTTACCAGGGGTACTATGAATCTGACATACTTGGTCCAGAATTTTGTTGAGGCTGGACAATTCATCCCTGGTGCCATTAGGGGGCGGCTTTTGACCTGGCCGAGAGCTTTTGAATCCGGCATTTACTGCCGTGCCCTTCATGCTGTCTTCTTTATTCCGGCATTTGTTATTGCTGTTGCGCCGTGATTTCCCGTTTCCATCTCTAACTTCAGATGTACTGGGGTCGCTGGTGCTGCATCTGGCTAGCCAGCTGTCCTCACCCGCGCAAAAGCGGGTCATGAGGTTTGTTAATGCGGCCATCGTTCTCGGCTTATTTTGGCCGAGGTGTCTGGCGAGCCATTCGTCACGGACGCTATGCTTGAAAGCTGCCAAGGCTTCGGCGTCCGGACAGTCGACAATCTGGTTCTTTTTTAGTAAGAAACCTGTTCCAAAGCTTTCGGGCTGACTCTCCGGGCTATTGAGTTATGTGACTCAAATCGTCCGCATCCGGAGGTCGGACATAAGTCCCTTGAAAGTTTGCCCGAAAGGCGTCTTTGAGCTCTTCCCAACTTCCAATGGAGCTTTCGGGGAGGCCTTTGAGCTAGTGACGAGCTGGCCCTTTGAGCTTGAGGGGTAGGTACTTGATGGCGTGGAGATCATCTCCTCGAGCCATATGGATATGAAGGATGTAGTCCTCAATCCAAACCCCAGGGTCTGTTGTTCTGTCGTATGCCTCTATGTTTACGGGCTTGAATCCCTCTGGAAATTCGTGGTCCAGCACCTCATCGGTGAAACATAGGGGGTGTGCGGCACCGCTGTAGCTGGGTGTACCACGTTGTTCGGATGTTTGTTGTGTTGCATTGTATGCTGGGGCGCGCTTGCGTGGTGCATAGATGGATCTTGTTGCGCCGTCCTTTGGGTGCGAGCCCTCGCATGGGTCGCATATTGTATTGTGAGCGGCGCTGTATGCCGCTCTGTGTTGGTAGAGGGGTCGTCTATCCGACCAGGTGGCTGCATTGATATTTGGTTGTGGGGGTTCTGAGGCTTCCTCATCGAATTCGGGTAGCAGCTTCCACTTTGGGTAACTCTTGGAGGGGTGATTGTCGCCGTACCTTGCTGCAGTGTTGAGTATTTTACTCCATCTGATTTGGAGTGTGTCTTGCGCGGCCTTGAGCCTTTGCTTCTGCTTTTTCAAACTCCTCGCGGTGGTAACAAGCCTTTTACGGGCAGTCTGCTGCTCCATGTGTCTGTCCGGTGTTATGTCGTCCAGACCATTATCCTTGATAGGATTTGTTTGTTCGGTTTGATTATCCGTGTTGCCTTTGTCCGGCAGCGGTTCGCCCTCCTACAGTGCTAGGTCTGTGTGATCGCTATTTCTGTCGAGGCGGGATTTGGGGCGGTGCTTGCGTCGCCGCTTTGACTGCTTTTCGAGGGAACAAGCCTTCGGTGCGTCCTTCCACTCCTCGTCGTCATCTTTTGGTGCGTCCACCATGTATACGTCATATGATGAGGTGGCGTTCCAGGGCCCAATAGGCGCTGGTTCTTCATCGTCTCCTTCATCGGCGCCCATACCGTTGATTTCTTCGGAGTCGAAGTCGAGCATGTCGATTAAATCGTCGACAGTGGCTACAAAGTGGGTGGTGGGTGGGCTTTGAATTTCTTCATCGTACGCATCCCAATCTCGCTGACCGTAGTCTGGCCAGGGCTCTCCTGATAAAGAGAGAGACTTCAGTGATTTTATAATATCGCCAAAGGGCGAGTGCTGAAAGATGTCCGCGGCAGTAAACTCCATGATCGTCGCCCAATCGGATTCGATCGGCAGAGGCGCAAATGGTTCGGAGTCCGGAGAGGAGTCCGGCTCCTTGGAATTATGAGTCTCGCGGAGTGCGGGGCTGGTGTTCGGCTCGATCGCTGTTAGGATCGCAGCCCCCGAGGCGGCGTCCAACCACCCATCCTCGATCGGCATGGTTGGCTCTGTATTAAGGGTCGAAGCCGATGCGGGTGCGGCCTTCAGGGCACTGTTAGGCGGCAGAGCTAGATCATGCTCGTCGTGGCAGTGCGGCGCACTCGATAGTGGCTCGAATCCGTCGAAGATCAAGTCCCCGTGGATGTCAGCCGTGTAGTTTAAACTTCCAATTCTGACCTGACGGCCAGGGGCATAGCTTTCGATCTGCTTCAGATGGCCAAGTGAATTGGCCCGCAGTGCAAAGCCGCCGAAGACAGAGATCTGTCCGGGGAGACAAGTTTCACCCTGGACCGCATCACTATCGATGATCGTAGGAGCCATCAAGCCTGACAGTGACGACACAGAGGAACTCTCAATGAAAGCACCAATGTCGGTGTCAAAACCGGCGGATCTCGGGTAGGGGGTCCCGAACTGTGCGTCTAGGCCGGATGGTAACAGGAGGCAAGGGACACGAAGTTTACCCAGGTTCGGGCCCTCGATGGAGGTAAAACCCTACGTCCTGCTTGATTAATATTGATGATATGGGTAGTACAAGAGTAGATCTACCACGAGATCGAAGAGGCTAAACCCTAGAAGCTAGCCTATGGTATGATTGTTGTTGTGTATGTTGTCCTACGGACTAAAATCCTCCGGTTTATATAGACACCGGAGAGGGTTAGGGTTACACAAAGTCGGTTACAATGGTAGGATATCTGCATATCCGTATCGCCAAGCTTGCCTTCCACGCCAAGGAAAGTCCATTTCCGGACACGGGACGAAGTCTTCAATCTTGTATCTTCATGGTCTAGGAGTCCGGCTGAAGGTATAGTCCGGCCATCCGGACACCCCCTAATCCAGGACTCCCTCACCAGGGGCGTAGCTTTCAATCTTCTCCAGATGGCCAAGCGAATTAGCCCGCAGTGCAAAGCCGCCGAATACGATGATCTGTCCGGGGAGAAAAGTCTCACCCTGGACCGCATCGCTATCGATGATAGTAGGAGCCATCAAGCCTAACAACGACGACACAGAGGAACTCTCAATGAAAGCACCAATGTCTGTGTCAAAACCGGCGGATCTCGGGTAGGGGGTCCCGAACTGTGCGTCTAGGCCGGATGGTAACAGGAGGCAGGGGACACGAAGTTTTACCCAGGTTCGTGCCCTCTTGATGGAGGTAAAACCCTATGACCTGCTTGATTAATATTGATGATATGGGTAGTACAAGAGTAGATCTACCACGAGATCAGAGAGGCTAAACCCTAGAAGCTAGCCTATGGTATGATTGTATGTTGTGATTGTTGTCCTACGAACTAAAACCCTTCGGTTTATATATACACCGGAGAGGGTTAGGGTTACACAAGGTCGGTTACAAAGGAGGAGATATCCATATACGTATTTCCTAGCTTGCCTTCCACGCCAGGTAGAGTCCCATCCGGACACGAGATGAAGTCTTCAATCTTGTATCTTCATAGTCTAACAGTCCGGCCAATGGAGATAGTCCGGCTGTCCGGAGACCCCCTAATCCAGGATTCCCTCAGTAGCCCCCGAACCAGGCTTCAATGACGATGAATCCGGCGCACAGTATTGTCTTCGGCATTGCAAGGTGGGTTCCTCCCCAAATTCTGTGTACCTGTCGAAATAATGTCCGGTTTCTTGTGAATGTTTGTACTCCTCGACTTCCACGCCCAATAATGGCCACTTTCCATGTGTCGAGCGAATGTGAAGAGCCAGGGTGTTTTCATATTTACCCCCTAGCTGTTTGAATGAGCCGCCTATTTAAAAAGACGAGGATTCAGATCCAAATCACACCATCCCCCCTTGGCGAGCCTTCATCGGAGCGCACCCGACAGAGATCCATTCCATCATGGCCGGTTGATGCAGCTCCTCCTCTCACACCCCTAGCTCCAAACCGGGAGATTGGGAGAGATGTTCCATCCTGCACAACAAATTGGTGATGCTTCAGTCCAAGGGATTTCTTCCCCCAGTGTACCTGGTCCCGGTTCGAGCCGGGCTTGCCACCTACAATGGCGGAGAGCAAGCGAAGAGCCGTCCCAATCCCTCTAAGGGAGAGCGGGTATGCCTTGTCCCTTATTTGGTAAGGGGGTTCGGATTCCCAATTCATCTGTTTCTCCGGGGGCTTCTGGAGTTCTACGGCCTCCAGTTGCACAACCTTATGCCTGCCTCCCTGCTGCATATCGCGGGATTCGTAGCCCTTTGCGAGTTGTTTTTGGGCTGTGAGGCTCATTTCACTCTGTGGAAGAAGCTGTTCTGCCTTGTGCCCCGTTCTAAGAAGGGATCAATATATTAAGTGGGCGGAGCCGAAGTGTGGCGTATTGCCGGGACCGGATACCTGTCCGGGACCCCGAAGAAGACGTCCGAAGACTGGCCTTCAGAATGGTTTTATATAGAAGACGTCCCCCTCCCAGACCCTATTCGTATCGGCCTTCCAGAGTTCGACAACACCCCTTTGAAGAAGCGCTGGTGCTGGCGTCCATGGAGCTCCCTGGAGGAAGATGACATGGACATTCTTTACCTGATGAGCCAGATAAGTTTTTTAGCTCGATCCGGATTGACCATGCTCGAGGTCATGGCCACATGCATCATGCGGGGGGTGCAGCCGATTCAGTATAGAGGCCACCCCATGTGGGATTTCAACGGGGAGGATGACGCCACCCGCCACGGCCGCAAAGGGCCGGGATCGGCTACCGATCTAATAAAGATCTTATCCACTTTATACAAGGTAGAAGAGGAGGAATTCCTTCATGTCAATCCGCAGGGCAGATTTTCCATGTACAATCCTTCGAGCTGGGTAAGCGGAGACTTTTTATCACCCATCCATTTCGTATTCCCGTAGTTAAGTATTCATTCTAGCGGTTTCATCGCAGGAGCTGCGCCAGGCAGTAAAGGAGATAAACAACCCTCCTCCACAACCTGAGGACCCTGGACGATCCCTTGACCCGGCCTCCCAGGAGGATCCGGACATATCTGTGGAGCTGATCGACGGGGTATTTTACCAATGGAGTAATGACAATGCCTTGGTGGCCATTATGACCGACTACCCCGGGCTAGTTCCAGCCTCACAGGTGACTGAGACCGAAGTCCCAGCATTTAAAAAGGGATTCATCCTTGCGCTTTTTTGATTGCTGTATAACAGCCGTGTTTTGCAGGGGAGGTCCTCGGGGAAGAAGGCCGAGCCTGTGGCAACTAGCCAACAAGGGGCCGCGAGGCCAGGCAGGCTGAAAAGATCCATAGTCCGGATTGAGACACCGACGCAGCGGTACGGCGCACCATCTTTATTACAAGATATTATTTTCAGAGGCATGTTAACTCCCATGCCTTTTTCCAGGAAAAAGAGCACTCGCCGGACTATACCAGGAGAGGCTACCAATCACGCCTCCACAAGCCAGGCTCCAAGGCCGGATTCAGAGGCGGGAACGAATACAAGGCGGGCATTGGGTGCTCCTCCGACAGAGGATGTGGATAAACTGTCCGCCACCCATTCCAAGGTGGAAAGTGCCATGAACCACAGGCGTCGGCGGACTGTCCTTCGTGACGCTTGTTTCTCCCAAGAGGCATTGGATGCCTTCAACTCGGGAGACGCGCACCTCCGTGCCGCTCAAAATGGTGTAGCCAGAGTCACGGAGCAGTATGCAAAAGACATATAGGTGAGAAAATTTGATGATTATATATATCAGTAGCCCCTGAGACTTGAAATAGTTAGGATAACTGATTTAAGGATCATTTGTTATGCAGGTTCTTACAGAAAAGAATACTCAACTGTCCCAGGAGCTGGAACAGTGCAAAGCCCAACTTCAGGCCTCACTGGCCGCAGCAGGGGAGCCCAAAGAGACCCCGTCTGGTAACATATCCTTCGAATGATAAGTATCATATTAGAATGCGGCGTATATGCCGATCTGACGATAAAATTGTAGATGACGCTGGAGTAAATCTGGACAAGCAACATCTCATACGCCAGCTGAAAGTTGGTGAGAGCGTGCTTACAAGGGTGAGGCAGGAGAAGAATGATCTCCAAGATGTTCGTGCCCAACTGTCGGACTTTGTTAAGGAGAATCGGCGGCTTCGACGCGGCATATTTAGTAAGTGCTTGAACGAACTTTGAAAAAGAGTTCGGCGAGGAAGCTGGCTGACAGAGTTATGTCTGTAGGTATGCTAACAGGTCGTCCTGCCGAGGAGATGCCTGGTTCAATGGGTGATCTTCTTCCCGAGCTCACACAGTTGCACGAACGAATTCGGCAGGTGATGCAAGGCGTTGCCCAGGTCTTGTGGTTGTCCGTCTCCATACCCGAAGGCCTTGGAGAGCTTGCAGAAAAGCTGAAGGGAGCATGGCGGCGCTTCCGATTATGGAAGATATCGGCCTACCGTCAGGGCGCCAGGGAAGCCTGGGCAATGGTGAAGACACGGTACATGAAGGCTGACCTGAACCACATGGCCGAAGTCAGACCTGTGGGGCCTGATGGCAGGGAGATCCCTATGAGTTTAGTGTATGGCCAAGTAGAATTGGCCGCAAAGTATTCCCAACAGGACTGTAGACTAGACAGCCTATTGGATGGCATTGAAAAGGAATTCAACCAGTCAAATTGACTATGTAATTTTAAAGTGACATGTATGATGCCTTCTAGCCGGATTGTAGATCGTTTGTCATGGCGGACCTTTTCGCTTTAACCTCGGGACCCGACAGTTTGGAGTGTATCCGAATACCCTCTCGGTTATGTAAGAACCGGGGCATGCATGGAGACCAGGCGTAGGGGCCATTAGTGCTTTATAAGACAAGTGCCCAACTAGGTATGTTATATTACATGGGTAGTAAGAAACATCTTCCAGAGAGAATAGTTCCGTTAAGGGTTCCTTTCCCTGGGTAGGCATGCCCTAAAGTGCATGTCCGGACTGCGACAAGAAGCGCAGAAAAAACATCTGGGGGCAGATATGGATAATAAATAAAAGTCATCTTTTGTTCACCGACCGAATATTCTCTTAAGAACGCTAGCTTTCGGCTTCACCCAGTCTGAGGTACACGTCCGGCTGACCCATCAGTAACAATCGCAGAGGTGCTCCCCTTATGCCCTAGCCGAATTAATGGGAATGTAGGGCATAAATACAAGAGCCAGGCAACCCATCTTGACCAAAACTTAAGTCATATCGGTGCATATAATGGTGAAAAAAGGTACATGCGGAAGTATAACACATGTGTTGGGCGTGAGGCCCGGGTAAATAATTTAAGCTTCTGTGAAAGAAGCCCCAGGTATGAAGAGTGCGGCTAGCGCATCTGTAATGTACGAGTGAGGCACAAGGTGACCCTTGAAGGCCTAGAGGAATAAAAGAAAGTAAAGGGAAACAAGACAGATGATGCATATGCAGAAAATGGACAAAGGGAGGGGACTAACACAGAGTCCGGTGCTAAGCGTAGAATCTTCGAAGCCTGGCTGCGTTCCATGGTTTCGGCTCGAGTCGACTAGTCGATGCATCCCGCAGTCGGTACGCTCCACCGGTCAGAACTTGGTCGATAATGAAGGGACCTTCCCATTTGGGCCCGAGCTTGTTCTTTTTCTTATCCGGCAGCTGTAGAACTAGTTCGCCAACGTTATAAGTTTTGGCCCGTACTTCTCTACTTTGGTATCTGCGAGCCTGTTGCTGGTAAAATGCGGAACGGGCTTTGGCTACGTCGCGCTCTTCCTCCAGAGTGTCCAGACTGTCCTACCGATCGAGCTCGGCTTCTCTTTCTTCGTACATGCGCACTCGAGGTGAGTCATGAATTATGTCACAGGGCAGGACTGCCTCTGCACCGTACACCATAAAAAACAGTGTATATCCAGTACTACGATTCGGCGTGGTCTGCAGCCCCCAGAGTACGGAGTCGAGCTCCTCTACCCAGTGCGTGTCAGACTCCGTTAAGGAGCGCACTAATCTGGGTTTAATGCTGCTCATTATAAGACCATTTGCTCGTTCGACTTGGCCGTTGGTTTGTGGGTGATAGACTGAAGCGTAATCAAGCTTGATGCCCATTTTGCTGCACCAGAGTTTTACCTCGTCGACCGTGAAATTCGTGCCGTTATCAGTGATGATGCGGTGGGGGACGCCGTTATGGTGTACAACCCCGGATATGAAATCTATCACTGGTCCGGATTCGGCTGTTTTAACCGGTTTAGCCTCTATCCATTTGGTGAATTTGTCCACCAAGACCAATAAGTATTTTTTCTTGTGGGTTCCCCCTTTAAGGGGTCGAACAATGTCAAGCCCCCAGACCACAAAGGGCCATGTAATGGGGATTGTCCGGAGGGCAGTGGGTGGCATGTGGCTTTGATTTGCAAAGAGCTGGCAACCGGCGCAACGTTGGACCAAGTCATGTGCATCTGCCCGTGCCGTTGGCCAATAGAATCCTGTACGGAAGGCCTTGCTTACAAGAGCCCGGGCTGCGGCGTGATGACCGCCGAGTCCGGCGTGAATTTCTGCCAAAAGGTTCCGCCTTCCTCTTCGGAGATGCACCTTTGAAGGACTCCGGTGGCACTTTTTTTGTACAATTCTCCCTCATGGACCCTGTAGGACTTGGATCGCCGCACTATGCAGCGTGCCTCATTTTGGTCCTCCGGAAGTTCCTGTCTAGTTAGGTAGGCCAGGAATGGCTCTGTCCACGGGGCTATAATGGCCATGATTTCGTGGGCTGATTGTGTTATTTCGGTGGAGCCTCTGATTGTGTCAGAGGGTTCGATATCGGGTATTTTGGCCGGGTCCGGACTGTTGTTACCGGTGTCCCCTTCCCATGCTACGGATGGATTGAAGAGCTGTTCCAGAAATATGTTGGGAGGGACCACGTCACGTTTTGCGCCGATGCGGGCGAGGATATTCGCCGCCTAATTGTTTTCCCGAGCCACATGGTGAAATTCGAGCCCCTCGAACCGAGCTAACATTTTTAGGACGGCGTTGCAATAAGCTGCCATTTTCAGATCTTTGGCATCGAAGTCTCCATTTATTTGGGATATCGCGAGGCTCGAATCCCCGCGCACCTCCAGGCGTTGAATGCCCATAGATACTGCCATCCGGAGACCATGTAGAAGGGCCTCATATTCGGCCGTGTTGTTGGAGTCCGTATACATTATCAGTAGTACGTATTGGACGGTATCTCCTGTTGGGGATGTCAAAACGACGCCAGCCCCCAGACCAGCCAACATTTTGGAGCCGTCGAAGTGCATGATCCAGTTTGAATATGTGCCGTACTCTTCAGGGAGTTCGGCTTCCGTCCACTCAGCGACGAAGTCAGCCAAAACTTGCGACTTGATAGCTCGCCGTGGCTTGTAGGTTATGTCGAACGGGAGGAGCTCAATGGCCCATTTGGCAATCTGGCCCATCGCGTCGTGGTTGTTTATAATATCGTTAAGTGGTACTTCCGAGGCTACCATTATCGAACACTCTTGAAAGTAGTGTCGCAGCTTCTGGGATGCCATAAATACCACGTACGCTATCTTTTGATAATGCAGGTACCGTGATTTGCACGGAGTAAGGACATTGGACACATAGTAAACCAGCTTTTGAAGGGGGAATTTGTGTCCGTCCGCTTCTCGCTCGACGATGAGCACTGCGCTTACTACTTGATGAGTTGCCGCAATGTATAATAGAATTGGTTCGCCAATGTTTGGCGCGGCCATGACTGGGTTTGTTGCCAATATGGCTTTTATTTCGTTGAGTCCGGCCGAGGCAGCATCCGTCCACTCGAAGTGTTCGATGCACCGGAGGAGGCGATAAAGGGGTAATGCCTTTTCTCCCAAGCGGGAGATAAAGCGGCTTAGAGCCGCAACACATCCAGTCAATTTTTGTATTTATTTGAGGTCTATTGGGGTAGCCAACTGTGACAACTCTTGGATTTTGGCCGGATTAGCTTCAATACATCTACTGGAGACAATGAATCCCAGGAGCTTTCCGGCTGGTACGCCGAAAATGCATTTTTCCGGATTGAGCTTGATGTCATATGTTTGGAGGTTGTCGAATGTGAGCCTCAAGTCGTCTACTAGAGTTTCGACATGCTTGGTTTTAACGACCACGTCGTCCACGTATGCCTCCACTATTTTGCCGATCTGGTTTGCCAGACATGTCTGAATCATGCGCTGATATGTTGCGCCGGCGTTTTTGAGCCCGAAGGGCATTGTGTTGAAGCAAAATGGGCCGTATGGTGTGATGAATGCCGTTGCGGCTTGGTCTGGCTCCGCCATTTTAATTTGATGGTAGCTGGAGTATGCGTCGAGGAAACACAATGCATCGTGTCCTGTGGTAGCATTGATGATTTGATCGATGCGGGGGAGGGGGAAGGGATCCTTTGGGCAGGCCTTGTTAAGGTCCTTAAAATCGACGCACAAGCGCTAGGATTTGTCCTTGTTTGGTACCATCACCAGGTTTGCTAGCCAGTCCGGATGGTTTATGTCTCTGATGAATCCGGCCTCCAATAGCTTGGCTAGTTCCTCTCCCATGGCTTGTCTCTTAGGCTCGGAGAAACGTCGAAGAGCATGCTTGACTGGCTTGAATCCTTTTAGGATATTTAGGCTATGCTCAGCCAGCCTGCGTGGGATTCCTGGCATGTCTGAAGGGTGCCAGGCGAAAATGTCCCAGTTCTTGCGTAGGAACTCTCGCAGTGCGGCATTGACATCAGGGTTTAATTGTGCCCCGATGGAAGCTGTTTTTGTAGGGTCCATTGGATGGACTTGGAATTTGACTACTTCGTCCGCCGGTTTAAAGGAGGTGGACTTGGATCTTTTATCGAGTATCACATCGTTTCTGCTCACCGTGGAGCGCAACGCAGTTAGTTCCTCGGCCGCTAGGGCTTCGGATAGTGCCTCGAGGGCCAGTGTGGCTGTCTTATTTTCGGCACGGAGTGCTATGTCTGGATCACTAGCAAGAGTGATGATTCCATTGGGCCCGGGCATTTTGAGCTTCATGTACCCGTAATGGGGGTATGGCTTGGAAGGTTGTAAACACCTCCCGCCCTAGTAGAGCGTGGTATCCGCTGCTGAACGGGGCCACTTGGAATGTAATTTCTTCGGACCTGTAATTATTCGGCGTGCCGAATACCACATCTAGTTTGATTTTCCCGGCACAGCGTGCTTCCTGACTGGGGATGATTCCTCGAAAGGTTGTGCTACTATGCTCAATGCGGCTCCAGTCTATTTCCATCTTTTGAAGAGTTTCCTCATAGATGAGGTTTAATCCGCTGCCGCCGTCCATGAGTACCTTGGTGAGTCGAAAGCCGTCCACGATTGGACTGAGGACCAGTGCGGCTGGTGCTCGGGCTGTTCATAATTTGGGTTCGTCACTGGCATTGAAGGTAATAGCCGTGTCACTCCAAGGATTTATTTCTGCTATGTGGCAGATTTTGGCCATGCTGCGGAGTGCTCGCTTGCGTCTATTATTTGATGCGAAGGTCTCAAAGACCATTAACACCGTATTGTTGTCCGCGGGATGGTGCTCTGTGGTTTTTGGGAGGAGTAGATCCTCACCACTTTTGGCCACCTGCCGGAGTATCCAACATGCTCTAAGGCTGTGCGTTGGTATTGCATCCGCTGTACTATGAATTTTGCAGGGTCCGTTGAGCCATCCCTCCAGTACGGTTCCTTGCCCCATTGAGGGCTTTTGCTTTTTGGTAGTTAACCCAGGTGTATTGTGATAATGCACCCTTTTATTTCGGACTGGGTTTGTATTCAGGGCCGGATTATCCCAAAATTTTATTTCGGTTTTCCAGGCGCTTTCCATCGCACAGTACTTTCGTACTATGGACACCAAGTCGGCAAAGCGTGTAATTTTGCGGCGACTTATGGCATTGAGGATTCCCTTGTCCGTGCAATTATTGCAAAAGAATGAAATTGCATCTTCCTCGCGGCAGTCCTTTATCCTGTTCATGACTAGGAGGAATCTGGACCATTAATGCTGTACTGTTTCTTCAGGCTCTTGCCTAATTTGGGATAGATCGCGTATGTTTGGGTGGGTGGGTGGAATTGAATCCGAATCCTCACCCGATCTGAGACTCAGGGGCCAAGGAGTTTCCGAAATCAAAAGTTTGGATTCTTGGATGTTTTCTGATAAATCTGGCCCGCTGCCTGAATCTAGGTTCAGGCCTTGAGTGACGTCCTCCCCTCCACGGGTATCTGGCTTGGAGGGATCGGGAGTCCGGACATAGCTAGTCCGTAAGATAGATGAAGGGTTTCCGCATTGTTCCTCCACCACTGCAATGTGATGGGTGACCTGGGGAGAGTTAATCTCTCTCAGATCGGGTTTAGGCCCAATCTAATCGTACTCTGTAGCGACTCCTAGGGCGGCGATGCGATCCAAGAGCTCGTTCAGGGAAGAGAGCTCCATTGGATCTAACTGCTCAGCGAGTTCCGAGTTGACGTGAAGATTGCTTTCGATGACCCGAGAAGTCATCGTCGGTGCAGCGGCCGAACATGCGGCCGTAAGAAAACCACCTAGCTGGAGAGTTTGGCCGATAGCCAAAGCTCCCTCAGTGATAGTGCCGTCTTTAAAGACGAGATGAGACATCCTTCCCGGTGGCGACGGCACAACGGAACTCTCAATGAAAGGACCAACGTCGGTGTCAAAACCGGCGGACCTCGGATAGGGGTCCCGAACTGTGCGTCTAGGCCGTATGGTAACAGGAGGCAGGGGACACGAAGTTTTACCCAGGTTCAGGCCCTCTTGATGGAGGTAAAACCCTATGTCCTGCTTGATTAATATTGATGATATGGGTAGTACAAGAGTAGATCTACCACGAGATCAGAGAGGCTAAACCCTAGAAGCTAGCCTATGGTATGATTGTATGTTGTGATTGTTGTCCTACGGACTAAAACCCTTCGGTTTATATAGACACCGGAGAGGGTTAGGGTTACACAAGGTCGGTTACAAAGGAGGAGATATCCATATTCGTATTGCCTAGCTTGCCTTCCACGCCAAGTAGAGTCCCATCCGGACACGAGACGAAGTCTTCAATCTTGTATCTTCATAGTCTAACGGTACAGCCAATGGAGATAGTCCGGCTGTCCGGAGACCCCCTAATCCAGGACTCCCTCAGTAGCCCCTGAACCAGGCTTCAATGACGATGAGTCCGGCGCGCAGTATTGTCTTTGGCATTGCAAGGCGGGTTCCTTCTCCGAATACATCACAGAAGAATTTGAATACGAGGATAGTGTCCGACCCTGCAAAATAAGTTCCACATTCCACCGCAGAGAGAATAATTTTTCTGCCGATCTAATTTGCTGGCTAGTTTTGGCAGCATGATGTTATGTCATGGCCCAGTGATTATTCAAACCGTTTCTTTTAACCAGCTCCACACATAACGCGAGGCGGTTTCTTGACACGTCTTGCCGAAGCGGAGATCGTGTTCCCCCAATTGCGGGATTATCATTAATGCGGTCGTGGGTAACCCAACCGTGTCTAGGACTCCTAGATTATAGGCAAGTCCCAAACGGCTACGGAGAGGACGCTTGATATTCACCCCCTTTATAAGGGGACAAAGTTTTTGCTTTTTCCCTCTCGTGCTCAATCGAACCCTTCCCCCGCCTCGAGTTCTAACATCCAAAGCCCAGGTTAGGTGCTCCGGATCTTCAACCATGTCCGGATCCAGCCTTCAAGGCCGATGGATGCCCTCCTCCATTACGGAAGAAGACATTAAGAAGTTGAGGGAGGCCAGATACCTGACCGCCGAGGTTTCGCATCGGCTGCCTGCTCAAGGGCAGATCGTCCCTACTCCCGAACCCAACAAGAACGTTGTGTTCGTCTCCCACTTCCTCTGAGGTCTAGGCCTCACTCTGGATCCTTTCGTTAGAGGTTTGATGTTCTATTACGGGCTAGATTTCCACGATCTAGCTCTGGACTCCTTTCTCCACATCTCGACATTTATTGTCGTGTGTGAAGCCTTCCTCCGCATTACCCCTCACTTCGGCCTGTGGCTCAAGACCTTTGAAGTAAAGCCGAAGATGATCGAGGGGCAACATGCAGCGTGCGGAGGTGCATCAATAGGCAGGATGGTAGGAGCTCCATGGCCAAAAGGTTCCTTTCCAGAGGTGTCCGAATTATGGCAACATGATTGGTTTTACGTCACGGCTCCCAGAAGTGCCAAGTGGACGGCTGCCCCCGCTTTCCGCTCGGGCCCCCCACCACAACTGATGTCATGGATTAGCAGGGGTCTGAGCTGGGGTCCAGCCAAGGACGTGCCAATACTGCAAAGCCGCATCCGAGATCTCTTCTAGGGAGATTTTAGTTTGGTTGCGGTAATACAAGTTATGCTGGTTCGTCAAGTCCAGCCTTGCAAACGCCGACCCCTTCGCTTGTGGGAGTTCAACCCAGAGGGACCACGTGCCATTCAAAGTTTCCTCGGCCTGACGCACGAGGAGATGTACAAGTCATTCTTCGGACCTCAAGTAGAATGTCCGGATATTACCGAGGATGTGGGCCTGAGCAGTAACCGCACCACCGAACAAGTAAGAAATCCTCTTAGCCGAACACACTGTCTTTTATTCGAAGTTATTTCTGAGAGTTCTCTTTTTGACCAGGACTGGCTAACAAAGGCGAAGATGATTCGGTGTTTGGCCCCCATCCCTGAAGGTATGGAAAATCCGGTATTGGAAAGATGCTCGAAGTCGCACCTTGCCCGGAGCCCTTGAAGGAAGATACTGGGGGGGATAATACGGGCGGACGCGGGCCCCCATCGCTGCCCATTCCAACCGAGGGAATGAGCGTCTCCACGAAGGAGGATGACCGGGGGAGGAAAAGGACTGCTTCCGAGGATCCGGAAGCCGAAACCTCCAAACGGGAGAAGAAGTCTCCCACAGAGGGTCCTGCCTCGGGGGGTGCTTTTGCCGCACATGCGGGGGGATCAGCCCTCCAACAAGTCGTAAGTGATCCAAAATACCTTAATAGTAAAGGTATGCTATCTTTTTCCTCTGAGAAAATAACCACCGTATATATCTTGCAGTTCGGGCCTTAGCCCCTCTCAAATGAGCTCGTCTTCGGGGGATCTTCTTCCACAGATGATGGAGAGTGAAACGCCTCCCCCGAACTCCTCCGCTCCAGAAGCGGGTGACCCCGAAGTGTCGTCTCGGAGGGCCTCTCCGGATTCGGTGAGGCCAGAAGATAATCCCATAGACCCCCGAAGTCCCCAGTGTCCGGCTCCAGAAGAGAGCATACAAAAGAGTCCGGCACCGTCTGGTGTACGGTCGGATGTTCTGAGGGAGTTGGTGGGGTGAGCGTGAAGGAAATATGCCCTAGAGGCAATAATAAAGTTATTATTTATTTCCTTATTTCATGATAAATGTTTATTATTCATGCTAGAATTGTATTGACCAGAAACATAATACATGTGTGAATACATAGACAAACAAAGTGTCACTAGTATGCCTCTACTTGACTAGCTCGTTAATCAAAGATGGTTATGTTTCCTAACCATGAACAATGAGTTGTTATTTGATTAACGAGGTCACATCATTAGTTGAATGATCTGATTGACATGACCCATTCCATTAGCTTAGCACACGATCGTTTAGTATGTTGCTATTGCTTTCTTCATGACTTATACATGTTCCTATGAATATGAGATTATGCAACTCCCGTTTGCCGGAGGAACACTTTGGGTACTACCAGACGTCACAACGTAACTGGGTGATTATAAAGGAGTACTACAGGTGTCTCCAATGGTCGATGTTGAGTTGGCGTATTTCGAGATTAGGATTTGTCACTCCGATTGTCGGAGAGGTATCTCTGGGCCCTCTCGGTAATACACATCACATAAGCCTTGCAAGCATTACAACTAATATGTTAGTTGTGAGATGATGTATTACGGAACGAGTAAAGAGACTTGCCGGTAACGAGATTGAACTAGGTATTGGATACCGACGATCGAATCTCGGGCAAGTAACATACCGATGACAAAGGGAACAACGTATATTGTTATGCGGTCTGACCGATAAAGATCTTCGTAGAATATGTAGGAGCCAATATGGGCATCCAGGTCCCGCTATTGGTTATTGACCGGAGACGTGTCTCGGTCATGTCTACATTGTTCTCGAACCCGTAGGGTCCGCACGCTTAAGGTTACGATGACAATTATATTATGAGTTTATGCATTTTGATGTACTGAAGGTTGTTCGGAGTCCCGGATGTTATCACGGACATGACGAGGAGTCTCGAAATGGTCGAGACATAAAGATTGATATATTGGAAGCCTATGTTTGGACATCGGAAGTGTTCCGGTTGAAATCGGGATTTTACCGGGTTACCGGGAGGTTACCGGAACCCCCCGGGAGCCATATGGGCCTTCATGGGCCTTAGTGGAAAGGAGAAAGGGGCAGCCCAAGGGGGCTGCGCGCCTCCCCCCTTCCCCTAGTCCTATTAGGACTAGGAGAGGTGGCCGGCCACCCCTCTCCCTCTTTCCCCCTTGGGAATCCTAGTTGGAATAGGATTGGGGGGGGGGGGAGTCCTACTCCCGGTAGGAGTAGGACTCCTCCTGCGCCTCTCTCTCTTGGCCGGCGCCCCCTCCCCCCTTGGCTCCTTTATATACTGAGGTAGAGGCACCCCAAAGACACACAAGTTGACACAAGTTGATCCACGTGATCTATTCCTTAGCCGTGTGCGGTGCCCCCTGCCACCATATTCCTCGATAATACTGTAG
>NC_041382.1:45273428-45288446 GCF_002162155.2 Triticum dicoccoides
TAGGACTCCTCCTGCGCCTCTCTCTCTTGGCCGGCGCCCCCTCCCCCCTTGGCTCCTTTATATACTGAGGTAGAGGCACCCCAAAGACACACAAGTTGACACAAGTTGATCCACGTGATCTATTCCTTAGCCGTGTGCGGTGCCCCCTGCCACCATATTCCTCGATAATACTATAGCGGAGTTTAGGCGAAGCCCTGCTGCTGTAGTTCATCAAGATCGTCACCACGCCGTCGTGCTGACGAAACTCTTCCTCGACACTTTGCTGGATCGGAGTCCGGGGATCGTCATCGAGCTGAACGTGTGCTCGAACTCGGAGGTGCCGTAGTTTCGGTGCTTGATCGGTTGGATCGAGAAGACGTACGACTACTTCCTCTACGTCGTGTCATCGCTTCCGCAGTCGGTCTGCGTTGGGTACGTAGACAATACTCTCCCCTCATTGCTATGCATCACATGATCTTGCGTGTGCGTAGGAAATTTTTTGAAATTACTATGAAACCCAACAGTGGTATCAGAGCCTAGGTTATTGATGTTGATGTTATATGCACGAGTAGAACACAAGTGAGTTGTGGATGATACAAGTCATACTGCCTACCAGCATGTCATACTTTGGTTCGGCGGTATTGTTGGACGAGACGACCCAGACAAACCTTACGCGTACGCTTACGCGAGACCGGTTCCCTCGACGTGCTTTGCACAGAGATGGCTTGCGGGCGACTGTCTCTCCAACTTTAGTTGAACCAAGTATGGCTACGCCCGGTCCTTGCGAAGGTTAAAACGGAGTCTATTTGACAAACTATCGTTGTGGTTTTGATGCGTAGGTGAGATTGGTCCTTACTTAAGCCCGTAGCAGCCACGTAAAACATGCAACAACAAAGTAGAGGACGTCTAACTTGTTTTTGCAGGGCATGTTGTGATGTGATATGGTCAAGGCATGATGCTGAATTTTATTGTATGAGATGATCATGTTTTGTAACCAAGTTATCGGCAACTGGCAGGAGCCATATGGTTGTCGCTTTATTGTATGCAATGCAATCGCGATGTAATGCTTTACTTTATTACTAAACGGTAGTGATAGTCGTGAAAGCATAAGATTGGCAAGACGACAACGATGCTACGATGGAGATCAAGGTGTCGCGCCGGTGACGATGGTGATCATGACGGTGCTTCGGAGATGGAGATCACAAGCACAAGATGATGATGGCCATATCATATTACTTATATTGATTGCATGTGATGTTTATCTTTTTATGCATCTTATCTTGCTTTGATTGACGGTAGCATTATAAGATGATCTCTCACTAAATTATCAAGAAGTGTTCTCCCTGAGTATGCACCGTTGCCAAAGTTCGTCGTGCCCAGACACCACGTGATGATCGGGTGTGATAAGCTCTACGTCCATCTACAACGGGTGCAAGCCAGTTTTTGCACATGCAGAATACTCAGGTTAAACTTGACGAGCCTAGCATATGCAGATATGGCCTCGGAACACGGAGACCGAAAGGTCGAGCGTGAATCATATAGTAGATATGATCAACATAAACGATGTTCACCATTGAAAACTACTCCATCTCACGTGATGATCGGTCATGGTTTAGTTGATTTGGATCACGTAATCACTTAGAAGATTAGAGGGATGTCTATCTAAGTGGGAGTTCTTTAAGTAATATGATTAATTGAACTTTAATTTATCATGAACTTAGTCCTGATAGTATTTTGCAAATTATGTTGTAGATCAATAGCTCGCGTTGTTGCTTCCCTGTGTTTATTTTGATATGTTCCTAGAGAAAAATTGTGTTGAAAAATGTTAGTAGCAATGATGCAGATTGGATCCGTGATCTGAGGTTTATCCTCATTGCTGCACAAAAGAATTATGTCCTTGATGCACCGCTAGGTGACAGACCTATTGTAGGAGCAGATGCAGACGTTATGAACGTTTGGCTGGCTCAATATGATGACTACTTGATAGTTGAGTGCACCATGCTTAAACGGCTTAGAATCGGGACTTCAAAGACGTTTTGAACGTCATGGACCATATGAGATGTTCCTGGAGTTGAAGTTAATATTTCAAGCAAATACCCGAGTTGAGAGATATGAAGTCTCCAACAAGTTCTATAGCTAAAAGATGGAGGAGAATCGCTCAACTAGTGAGCATGTACTTAGATTGTCTGGGTACTTCAATCGCTTGAATCAAGTGGGAGATAATCTTCCAGATAAGATAGTGATTGACAGAATTCTCTAGTCACCACCACCAAGTTAGTAGAACTTCGTGATGAACTATAATGCAAGGGATGACGTAAACAATTCCCGAGCTCTTCGTGATGCTAAAATCGACGAAGGTAGAAATCAAGAAAAACATCAAGTGTTGATGGTAGACAAAGACCACTAGTTTCAAGAAAAGGGCAAAGGGAAGAAGGGGAACTTCAAGAAGAACGGCAAGCGAGTTGCTGCTCAAGTGAAGAAGCCCAAGTCTGGTCCTAAGCCTGAGACTAAGTGCTTCTACTACAAAGGGATTGGTCACTGGAAGCGGAACTACCCCAAGTGATTGGTGGATAAGAAGGATGGCAAAGTGAACATAAGTATATTTGATATACATGTTATTGATGTGTACTTTACTAGTGTTTATAGCAAACCCCTTAGTATTAGGTACTAGTTCAGTTGCTAAGATTAGTAACTCGAAACGGGAGTTGCAGAATAAACAAAGACTAGTTGAAGGGGAAGTGACGATGAGTGTTGGAAGTAGTTCCAAGATTAATATGATCATCATCGCACACTCCCTATACTTTCGGGATTAGTGTTGAAACTAAATAAGTGTTATTTGGTGTTGGCGTTGAGCATGAATATGATTTGATCATGTTTATTGCAATACGGTTATTCATTTAAGTAAGAGAATAAACTGTTGTTCTGTTTACATGAATAAAACCTTATATGGTTACACACCCAATGAAAAATGGATCATTGGATCTCTATCGTAGTGATACACATATTCATAATATTGAAACCAAAAGATGCAAAGTTAATAATGATAGTGCAACTTATTTGTGGCACTGCCGTTTGGGTCATATCGGTGTAAAGCGCATGAAGATACTCCATAAAGATGGATTTTCGGAATCACTTGGTTATGAATCATTTGATGCTTGCGAACCGTGCCTTTTGGGCAAGATGACTAAAACTCCGTTCTCCAGAACAATGGAACGTGCTACTGACTTATTGGAAATAATACATACCGATGTATGCAATCCAATGAGTGTTGATACTCGTGGCAAGTATCATTATTTTCTGATCTTCACAGATGATTTGAGCAGATATGAGTATATCTACTTAATGAAACACAAGTCTGAAACATTTGAAAAGTTCAAAGAATTTCAGAGTGAAGTGAAAAATCATCGTAACAAGAAAATAAAGTTTCTACGATCTGATCGTAGAGAAGAGTATTTGAGTTACGAGTTTGGCCTTCAGTTAAAAAACAATGTGAAATAGTTTCACTACTCATGCCACCTGGAACACCACTATGGTGTGTCCGAACGTCATAATTGTACTTTATTGGATATGGTGCAACCTATGATGTTTCTTATCGATTTACCACTATCGTTTTGGGGTTATGCATTAAAAACAGCTGCATTCACGTTAAATAGGGCACCATCAAAATCCGTTGAGACGACGCCTTATGAACTGTGGTTTGGCAAGAAACCAAAGTTGTCGTTTCTTAAAGTTTGGGGCTGCGATGCTTATGTGAAAAAGCTTCAACCTGATAAGCTCGAACCCAAATCAGAGAAATATGACTTCATATGATACCCAAAGGAAACTGTTGGGTACACCTTCTATCACAGATCCGAAGGCAAGACATTCGTTGCTAAGAATGGATCATTTCTAGAGAAGGAGTTTCTCTCGAAAGAAGTGAGTGGGAGGAAAGTAGAACTTGACGAGGTAACTGTACCTGCTCCCTTACTGGAAAGTAGTTCATCACAGAAAACTGTTTCTGTGACACCTACACCAGTTAGCGAGGAAGCCAATGATGATGATCATGAAACTTCAGAACAAGATACTACTGAACCTCGTAGATCAACCAGAGTAAGATCCGCGCCAGAGTGGTACGATAATCCTTTTCTGGAAGTCATGCTACTAGATCATGATGAACCTACGAACTATGAAGAAGCGATGGTGAGCCCAGATTCCGCAAAGTGGCTTGAAGCCATGAAATCTGAGATGGGATCCATGTATGAGAACAAAGTATGGACTTTGGTTGACTTGCCCGATGATCGGCAAGCAATTGAGAATAAATGGATCTTTAAGAAGAAGACTGACGCTGATGGTAATGTTACTGTCTACAAAGCTCGACTTGTCGCAAAAAGGTTTTCGGCAAGTTCAAGGTGTTGACTACGATGAGAGTTTCTCACTCGTATCTATGCTTAAGTCTGTCGGAATCATGTTAGCAATTGCCGCATTTTATGAAATCCGGCAAATGGATAAACAAAACTGCATTCCTTAATGGATTTATTAAAGAAGAGTTGTATATGATACAACCAGAAGGTTTTGTCAATCCTAAAGGTGCTAACAAAATATGCAAGCTCCAGCGATCCATCTGTGGACTGGTGCAAGCATCTCGGAGTTGGAATATACGCTTTGATGAGTTGATCAAAGCATATGGTTTTATACAGACCTGCGGTGAAGCCTGTATTTACAAGAAAGTGAGTGGGAGCACTACAACATTTCTGATAAGTATATGTGAATGACATATTGTTGATCGGAAATAATGTAGAATTATTCTGCAAAGCATAAAGGAGTGTTTGAAAGGAGTTTTTCAAAGAAAGACCTCGGTGAAGCTGCTTACATATTAAGTATCAAGATCTATAGAGATAGATCAAGACACTTGATAAGTTTTCAATGAGTACATACCTTAACAAGATTTTGAAGTAGTTCAAAATGGAACAGTCAAAGAAAAAGGTTTCTTGCCTGTGTTACAAGGTGTGAAGTTGAGTAAAACTCAAAGCCTGACCACGACAGAAGATAGAAAGAGAATGAAAGTCATTCCCTATGCCTCAGTCTCAGGTTCTATAAAATATGCCATGCTGTATACCAGATCTATTGTATGCCCTACCACTGAGTTTGGCAAGGGAGTACAATAGTGATCTAGGAGTAGATCACTGGACAGCGGTCAAAATTATCCTTAGTGGAATAAGGATATGTTTCTCGATTATGGACGTGACAAAAAGGTTCGTCGTAAAGGGTTACATCGATGCAAGTTTTTTGACACTGATCCAGATGATTCTAAGTCTCAATCTGGATACATATTGAAAGTGGGAGCAATTAGCTAGAATAGCTCCGTGCAGAGCATTGTTGACATAGAAATTCGCAAAATACTTACAGATCTGTATGTGACAGACCCGTTGACTAAAATTATCTCACAAGCAAAACATGATCACACCTTAGTACTCTTTGGGTGTTAATCACATAGCGATGTGAACTAGATTACTGACTCTAGTAAACCCTTTGGGTGTTGATCACATATCGATGTGAACTATGGGTGTTAATCACATGGTGATGTGAACTATTGCTATTAAATCACATGGCGATGTGAACTAGATTATTGACTCTAGTGCAAGTGGGAGACTGAAGGAAATATGCCCTAGAGGCAATAATAAAGTTATTATTTATTTCCTTATTTCATGATAAATGTTTATTATTCATGCTAGAATTGTATTGACCAGAAACATAATACATGTGTGAATACATAGACAAACAAAGTGTCACTAGTATGCCTCTACTTGACTAGCTCGTTAATCAAAGATGGTTATGTTTCCTAACCATGAACAATGAGTTGTTATTTGATTAACGAGGTCACATCATTAGTTGAATGATCTGATTGACATGACCCATTCCATTAGCTTAGCACACGATCGTTTAGTATGTTGCTATTGCTTTCTTCATGACTTATACATGTTCCTATGACTATGAGATTATGCAACTCCCGTTTGCCGGAGGAACACTTTGGGTACTACCAAACGTCACAACGTAACTGGGTGATTATAAAGGAGTACTACAGGTGTCTCCAATGGTCGATGTTGAGTTGGCGTATTTCGAGATTAGGATTTGTCACTCCGATTGTCGGAGAGGTATCTCTGGGCCCTCTCGGTAATACACATCACATAAGCCTTGCAAGCATTACAACTAATATGTTAGTTGTGAGATGATGTATTACGGAACGAGTAAAGAGACTTGCCGGTAACGAGATTGAACTAGGTATTGGATACCGACGATCGAATCTCGGGCAAGTAACATACCGATGACAAAGGGAACAACGTATATTGTTATGCGGTCTGACCGATAAAGATCTTCGTAGAATATGTAGGAGCCAATATGGGCATCCAGGTCCCGCTATTGGTTATTGACCGGAGACGTGTCTCGGTCATGTCTACATTGTTCTCGAACCCGTAGGGTCCGCACGCTTAAGGTTACGATGACAATTATATTATGAGTTTATGCATTTTGATGTACCGAAGGTTGTTCGGAGTCCCGGATGTGATCACGGACATGACAAGGAGTCTCGAAATGGTCGAGACATAAAGATTGATATATTGGAAGCCTATGTTTGGACATCGGAAGTGTTCCGGGTGAAATCGGGATTTTACCGGGTTACCGGGAGGTTACCGAAACCCCCCGGGAGCCATATGGGCCTTCATGGGCCTTAGTGGAAAGGAGAAAGGGGCAGCCCAAGGGGGCTGCGCGCCTCCCCCCTTCCCCTAGTCCTATTAGGACTAGGAGAGGTGGCCGGCCACCCCTCTCCCTCTTTCCCCCTTGGGAATCCTAGTTGGAATAGGATTGGGGGGGGGGGAGTCCTACTCCCGGTAGGAGTAGGACTCCTCCTGCGCCTCTCTCTCTTGGCCGGTGCCCCCTCCCCCCTTGGCTCCTTTATATACTGAGGTAGAGGCACCCCAAAGACACACAAGTTGACACAAGTTGATCCACGTGATCTATTCCTTAGCCGTGTGCGGTGCCCCCTGCCACCATATTCCTCGATAATACTGTAGCGGAGTTTAGGCGAAGCCCTGCTGCTGTAGTTCATCAAGATCGTCACCACGCCGTCGTGCTGACGAAACTCTTCCTCGACACTTTGCTGGATCAGAGTCCGGGGATCGTCATCGAGCTGAACGTGTGCTCGAACTCGGAGGTGCCGTAGTTTCGGTGCTTGATCGGTTGGATCGAGAAGACGTACGACTACTTCCTCTACGTCGTGTCATCGCTTCCGCAGTCGGTCTGCGTTGGGTACGTAGACAATACTCTCCCCTCGTTGCTATGCATCACATGATCTTGCGTGTGCGTAGGAAATTTTTTGAAATTACTACGAAACCCAACAGAGCGGCCATCTCAGAAGAACACCATATGCTGATGGGTACGGTGATGGAGAGAATCTCGTCCGCCGAAAGTGGATTACATGAAGCCTTTATGAGTCTACTGATAGGCTTTGAGGTACGTGAGATAATATGTGATAGTACTGCACATGTTAGGTGTGCCCTATGTAGATAGTATCCCCTGAGACTCTGGTTGTCGTCGAGAACGGCGGCGAACATAGGATCATATTCCCAGGAAATAACCAGACTGCCCCTATGTCCAGGTGGTGGAAGCTCCGGTGGCTAGCCGGACTAGTGAGTTTGCCAAATTAAAACGGCAACTGGATGCGGCAGACGCCGACATCGAGCTTGTTAACAAGAGGCTTGACGAGGCACAAGGTGAGTGTTATTATCCGCTGAACGCCACATAGTAAGAGCAGCATGATGCCAATATCTTTAATATGTTGTGACCGCAGATGGAGCTGCCACCATAGAAGCCTTGCGGTCAAAACTTGCCTGAGCCAAGGAACAAGCGAGGATTAGTAATGCGGCTGCTTTGAAGGTGGCCGAAGAGTTGAAAGCCGAGAAGGACGCACATTGCGAGAGCGAAGAGAAGATGGCCAAGATGGCCGTAGAATTGAAAGACACTGCCGACCATTGCCGGGTACTCGAAAGAGAAAACCGAGCGAAGGCAACAGACCTTGAGAAGGCCGCGGCGGCGGACAAAGACACCCGTTCTGCTATGAGAGCGAAGAAGGAGGAGCTGCGGAAAGCCGGGGATATTGCGGCTGGGAAACCCTTCATGTTACGAAGGAAGTTCGGAGATCCACGGTATGCCCCTCTAGATCGGCTGTGGAGTTCGGCAGATGCGTATATGGATTTGGCGGCGAGCGCTGCCGATGCGGCCAAGTATTTCCAAGGTCAGACAGATCGTGAAGTGGACAAGCTGTTCTGGACGCAATTCCACGTTCTAGAGTGTCCTCTTACATTGACTGACCATCTAGCCGAATGGTCCGAACTGAATAGGTTGTCCGGACTCGCCATGAGGTTTGTTGTGGATCAGCTATGGCCGGAAAGGCCAAAGCCAAACATCGATTTCAGCTTAGTGCAGCAGTTCCTTGATGCGGTGCCGCGCATTAATGCGATGAAGAGGTCGGTGTTCATAGAAGGATCGCGGATGGCCCTTGCCCGTGTTAAAGCATACTGGGCGGAGATGGACGCTACCACTATTGCGACGTAGGGTTCGGCCATAGGCCTAGTGGCTGCCGAGCACTATTTCGAGGAGGTTCTCGAGGGTGCTCGTTTGATAGAGGCCCAGTGCTCGAAGAATATTATGTTTGAGTGATATGTATTCTCATTGTAAGCACAATGCTTTTATGAAGTTTTTATAAGGTTATGTTTATACTTTTGTCTGAAAGTAGTATGATGCCTCCTGCGCGGCCGTTTATGTATACATGTGTATAACCTGAAAGATTGCAGCCGTCGGCTTCAACCCCCACGCATATAATGCAGAGGTGCTCGCAAAAAACGCGTGTTCACACTTAACCCAACGTCTTGGTCCTATTAAGGAGGTGATAGCGTAGCGAGCGACGCAACCGGACTATAATGCTTTCACACTTTCACTTAGCCATAGGAGTTTGACAGTGGGGCTACTAGATAGCCCCTGGTGGCTCCGCACTCTCCCGATGGTGGGGTGCATACATGCCTGACTGGAAAACGGCCCTTCGTTAAGGTGGATGAATTCTAACATTCCGATAGGTCACCGAGTGTTTGACCAGTCTCACGCTATATCATGACAGTCAGTTTTCGGCTTTCTCTACTGAGGTGCTCGTCCGGATGAACCAGGGCACAATCGCAGTAGTTCTCCTGGTGCTACCTTAGCCGGTAAAATGGAACGTAAGGCACCAAAACACAGGAGCCGGGCAAACCCAACATTTGACCAAAGACAATGATTCGGAGCTGATGCATATAAGGCCAAACTCGCGACGCCGAACACTCCCTAAGGTATTCGGTCTTTGTGGTATAAACCGGGCCTAAATAGTGCCCCTCGTAAGAAGCCCCTTGTGTCCAGGTACGTGCATTATTCTGACGTGGCCACATGCCAAGACGTCAGCATCCTTCTCAACTGTGCTGAGAATTCGGTGGATATGTATCAACAAGAGACAGTAAAAAAGGTTTACGCAGGGTCTTAATCTAAAAAGAATCCTTGGAGCGGGTCCCTGCTGCACGTCTGCGCCTGTGGCTCCGTTGTGATGTATCCTGGACGGGTGTAGCACGATGATCATCTGTAAAAGAGAGGAACATAGGTGAAAAAGTTGTCGTGCAAAAGGATAGTTTTTAAGGGAACCAAGTATAATTCAAGATGTGTAAAAAATTGCCACTTGTCTGCGCGCATTGAGCCCCTTGTATAGGGGTGTGACCATTTATCTGGTATGAATTACATATAGCTGTGCCGGACTCGTCTAACCGTGTCTGAGGTCTTGATGACCTGTTAAATGCTTTAGTTGGTGAGGCCGTTTTTAGTGTGCGGCTGCCAAGGCAGCCGCACTCTCTTCGGCGCGCAAAGATCGCTTAATTTTTCCGTTTACTGTAATGATGCCACGTGGACCGGGCATCTTGAGTGTGAGGGAAGCGTAGTGCAGTATTGCATTAAAGCGAGCGGAAGCTTCGCGTCCGAGTAGTGCTTGATAGCCACTTTGGAACGGAGCGATGTGGAAGGTTAAATGTTCGCTACGGAAGTTATCGGGGGAGCCAAATATAACTTTTAGCAGCAGGGAGCCCGTGCAATGAGCCCATGGGCCTGGCATTACTCCTTTAAAGGTAGTATTGCTATGGCAAATTTTTGTTGGGTCTATCCCCATTTCGCGGATTGCATCCTGATATATCAGGTTTAGACTGCTGCCACCGTCCATCAGGACTCGTGTGAAGTGATATCCGTCAATTATTGGGTCTAAGACCAGGGCAGCCCATCCTGCACGCCGGATACTTGCTAAGTAATCATGATGGTCGAAAGTGATCGGTTGAGACGACCAGTGGCAGGACTCCACGGTGATAGGCCCTTGGGCATATTTTTCGGGGAGTGCCGTTTTGTTTCTTCCCTTGATCACGTGTACCACGTTTACTGTTTTGACTTCTGGTGGAAATTTCTTTTGTTCCCCAGTGTCTTGCTTGAGAGGCTCATCCTCGTCTTCGCTTGGTGTATCCTCCCCCTTGTGTACGGCGTTGAGCTTACTGGACTGCTTGAAGACCCAACATTCTCTGTGGGTATGATTAGCAGGTTTACCAGGGGTGCTATGGATCTGACATATTTGGTCCAGAATTTTGTTTAGGCTGGACAGTTCTTGTCTAGGGCCTTTAGAGGGCGGCTTTTGCGGACCTGGCCGAGAGCTTTTGAATCCGGCATTTACTGCCGTGCTCTTCGTGCTGTCTTCTTTATTCTAGAGTTTGTTACTACTGTTGCACCGTGATTTCCCGTTTCCATCTCTAACTTCAGATGTACTGGGGTCGCTGGTGCTGCATCTGGCTAGCCTGCTGACCTCACCCGTGCAAAAGCGGGTCATGAGGCTTGTTAATGCTGCCATTGTTCTCGGCTTTTCTTGACCGAGGTGTCTGGCGAGCCATTCGTCACGGACGCTATGCTTAAAAGCTGCCAAGGCTTCGGCGTCTGGAAAGTCGACAATTTGGTTCTTTTTGGTAAGAAACCCGTTCCAAAGTTTTCGTGCTGACTCTCCGGGCTGTTGAGTTATATGACTCAAATCGTCCGCGTCCGGAGGTCGGACATAAGTCCCTTGGAAATTTGCCCGAAAAGCGTTTTCGAGCTCTTCCCAACTTCCAATGGAGTTTTCGGGGAGGCCTTTAAGCCAGTGACGAGCTGGCCCTTTGAGCTTGAGGGGTAAGTACTTGATGGCGTGGAGATTATCTCCTCGAGCCATATGGAGATGGAGGATATAATCCTCAATCCAGACCCCAGGGTCTATTGTTCCGTCGTATGCCTTATGTTTACGGGTTTGAATCCCTTTGGAAATTCATGGTCCAGCACCTCATCAGTGAAACATCTGGGTGTACCGCGTTGTTCGGATGTTTGTTGTGTTACGTTGTATGCTGGGGCGCGCTTGCGTGGTCCATAGATGGATCTGGTTGTGCCGTCCTTTTGGTGCGAGCCGTCGCATGGATCGCGTATTGGCTTGTGAGTGGCGTTGTTTGCCGCTCGATGTTGGCCGTGAGGTCATCTATCCGGCCAGGTGGCTGTTTAGATTTTTGGTTGTGGGGGGTCTGAGGCCTCCTCATCGAATTCAGGTAGCAACTTCCGCTTTGGGTAGCTCTTGGTGGGGCGATTGTCGCCGTACCTCGCTGCTGTGTTGAGTACTTTACTCCACCTGAGTTGGAGTGTGTCTTGCGTAGCCTTGAGCTTTTGCTTCTGCTTTTTCAGACTCCTCGCGGTGGCACAAGCCTTTGACGGGCATTCTGCTGCTCCGGGTGCCTGTCCGGCGTTATGTCGCCCGGACTATTATCTTTGACAGAATTGGTTTGTTCGGTTTGATTCTCCGTATTGCCGTGGTCCGGCAGTGGTTCACCCTGCTCCAACGCTGGGTCTGTATGATCGTTATTTCTGCCGAGGCGGGATTTGGGGCGGCGCTTGCGCCGCCGCTTTGACTGCTTCTCGAGGGAACAAGCCTTCGGTGCGTCCTTCCATTCCTCGTCGTCGTCTTCTTTTGGTGTGTCCACCATGTATACGTCATATGATGAAGTGGACGTCCAGCGCCCTGTGGGCGGTGGTTCCTCTTCTCCTGCCGCATCGCCGTCCATACCGTCGATGTCTTCGGAGTCAAAGTCGAGCATGTCGGTTGAGTCATCGACAGTGGCTATTAAGTGGGTGGTGGGTGGGCGTCGAATTTCTTCGTCGTCCGCATCCCAATCCTGTTTGCCATAATCCGGCCAGGGCTCTCCTGACAAAGAGAGAGACCTTAGTGAATTCAGAATGTCGCCAAAGGGCGAGTGCTGAAAGATATCTACGGTGGTGAATTCCATAATCGGCGCCCAATTAGATTCGATTGGCAGGGGCGCAGGTGGTTCAGAGTCAGAAAAAGGGTCCGGCACCTTGGTGTCACGGGCTGCGCAGAGGATTATGCTGGTGTTTGGCTCGATCGCCATTGAGACTGCAGCTCCTGAGGCGGTGTCTAACCACCCGTCCTTGATTGGCGCAGTTGGCTCCGAGCTAAGGGTCGAAGCTGATGTGGGCGCGGCCTCTGGGGTACTGTTCGGTGGCAGAGCTAGGTCATACCCATCGCGACAGTGCGGCGTGCCCGGCTGTGGCTCGAATCCGTCGAAGATCAAGTCTCCGCGGATGTCGGCCGTGTAGTTCAAACTTCCAAATCTAACCTGATGGCTAGGGGCGTAGCTTTCAATCTGCTCCAGATGGCCAAGCGAATTAGCCCGCAGTGCAAAGCCGCCGAATACGAAGATTTGTCCGAGGAGAAAAGTCTCACCCTGGACCGCATCGCTATCGATGATAGTAGGAGCCATCAAGCCTAACGGCGATGAACAGAGGAACTCTCAATGAAAGCACCAATGTCGGTGTCAAAACCGGCGGATCTCGGGTAGGGGGTCCCAAACTATGCGTCTAGGCCGGATGGTAACAGGAGGCAGGGGACACGAAGTTATACCCAGGTTCAGGCCCTCTTGAGGGAGGTAAAACCCTACGTCCTGCTTGATTAATATTGATGATATGGGTAGTACAAGAGTAGATCTACCACGAGATCAGAAAGGCTAAACCCTAGAAGCTAGCCTATGGTATATGATTGTATGTTGTGATTGTTGTCCTACGGACTAAAATCCATCGGTTTATATAGACACCGGAGAGGGTTAGGGTTACACAAGGTCGGTTACAAAGGAGGAGATATCCATATTCGTATTGCCTAGCTTGCCTTCCACGCCAAGTAGAGTCCCATCCGGACACGAGATGAAGTCTTCAATCTTGTATCTTCATAGTCTAACAGTCTGACCAATGGAGATAGTCCGGCTGTCCGGAGACCCCCTAATCCAGGACTCCCACAGTTATACATACATAGAGTCACGGGCCAGGTGCTGTGATTGCTGCTCTGCTCCCCGAAAGGATTAATGCCATCCACGCTTAAACCAAACCGTACGTTCCTTGGGTCACCTGAAAACTCAGCCCAGTACTTTCTCTCGATTTTTCTCCACTGTGACCCGTCAGCGGGTGCTCAACTTCCCGTCTTTCTTACGGTCCTCTCTGTGCCATCGCATCAACTTGGCATGCTCTTCGTTTCTGAATAGACGTTTCAACCGTGGTATTATAGGAGCATACCACATCACGTTCGCAGGAACCCTCTTCCTGGGGGGCTCGCCGTCAACATCACCAGGGTCATGTCGTCCGATCTTATACCGCAATGCACCGCATACCGTGCATGCGTTGAAATCCTCGTACGCACCACGGTAGAGGATGCAGTCATTAGGGCATGCATGTACCTTCAGCACCTCCAATCCTAAAGGGCATACGACCTTCTTTGCTGCGTATGTACTGTCGGACAATTCGTTATTGTTTGGAAGCTTCTTCTTCAATATTTTCAGTAGCTTCTCAAATCCTTTGTCAGACACAGCATTCTCTGCCTCCCGCTGCAGCAATTCCAGTATGGTACCAAGCTTTGTGTTGCCATCTTCGCAATTGGGGTAAAACCCTTTTTGGTGATCTTCTAACATGCACTAGTAGAAAACGGAGCTTTAAAACCGGTTCATAAGGGCCTTTAGTGCCGGTTCCATAACTGGCACTAAAGGGTGGGCAATAAAGCCCCCCCTTTAGTACCGGTTCGGCACGAACCGGCGCTAAAGTGCCACCACATGGCATGAGCTCGCGCCCTGGTATGGGGGTACTAAAGGTTTTTTTTTGAAAATTTTGGAATTTTTTTTTGATTTTTTTTCAATTTTTAATGTTTCTGAATTATTTGATGATTTAGTCTCTAATCACCTCTCTTAACTGCTCAAGTGTGGATCACTCATTCCAAATCGCCTAACTTCCCGGTCGGTCACCCATCCTCTCACTCCCTCAGCCTGAGCACGCTTAACTTCAGAGTTCTATTCCCCTACATTCCAAGTCTGCACTTGTTGTTTTTCTGACAAATGTAAGCTGCCAATCCTATTAACCCTCAGCAGTTTAGCTTGAGCATTAGGTCACACGTTTCACCGTTTGAGTTTGAGACTATTATTCTAGAAAACAATAATTATTTAGTAACACTAATATTTTTTGAATAAGTTTGACCATAGTTTGACCAGATTTGACCAAAATTCAAAAAATTGAAATAATTATTTAGTAACACTAATATTCTTGAATAATTATGTAGTGACATTAATACTTCTTGAATAAGTAGTTTGACCAGATTTAACCAATTTTTTTTTAAAAAGCTAAAATTTGACCATATCTTTTTTTTTCCTTTTGGAATTTGAGGATTCTAAAAAATTGCAAACAAACCGTAGGTGGTCTCCATTGGATGCGGATTTTTGTGCTGAATTTTTTGATATATTATACGTTTTTTTCCGACATCGTATGCAAGTTATAGCCGTTTTACATTTTCCCTACACTTTTTGCAAAACATGTCCAAATTTAAGTTTTCAAATTTTCCTAACTAGTAGATGTAGTAATCTAACTACCTCTCGAAGGATTTTATTTTTTGAAGTTTTT
>NC_041382.1:45288627-45335481 GCF_002162155.2 Triticum dicoccoides
GCCTTGAGTGTGGGTTCGTGGCACGAACCGGTACTATAGATTAGACCTTTAGTACCGGTTTGTGTCACAAACCGGTACTAAAGGGGATCATGGGGACCCGGCCTGACGCCAGCCTGCCACTACCCCTTTAGTACCGGTTCGTGGCACGAACCGGTACTAAAGGCTCAACACGAACTGGTACTAATGCATATGGTGCCTTTAGTGCCGGGCCAACTTCAAACCCACACTAATGTGTCTCACATTAGATCCTTTTTCTACTAGTGATGCGATCGAACTTCAGCTTCTCCTTTTGACTTTCGCACTGTGTTCTTGCATCAACAATGACCCGGCGAAGATCATCATCATCGGGCACATCGTCTGGTTCCTCTTGATCTTCAACAGCTTCCCCTATTGCAGCATGTATTCAGGGGGCACATAGTTGTCATCGTCCTCTTCTTCTTCGTTGTCTTCCATCATAACCCCTATTTCCCCGTGCTTCATCCAAACATTATAGTGTGGCATGAAACCCTTATAAAGCAGGTGGATGTGAAGGACTTTCCGGAGAGAGTAAGACTTCATATTCCCACATATAGGGCATGGACAACACATAAAACCATTCTGCTTGTTTGCCTCAGCCACTTCGAGAAAATTATGCAGGCCCTTAATGTACTCGGAGGTGTGTCTGTCACCATACATCTATTGCCGGTTCATCTGCGTGCATTATATATAATTATGTGTGTCAAAAGTAAGAAAATTAGACAAATATCTATCTAAAGTAAGAATTCTTTTTCTTTCAGAAAGAAGATAAGAATAAGAGGCTCACCACGGTGGTGCCGGCGACGAGATTAGTGCGGGCGATCGACGGCGGTGAAGACGGGGACGGGACGTGACAGACCGCTAAACCTATGCAAATCTCGGCGAAAATGGAGCTTGGAGGTCGAGCTTCGAGAGGAGAAAACTTAACTAGCGTGGCTCGGGCATTTCATCGAACACCTCATGTGCATAGGAGGTGAGCTAGAGCACCCAAGTGCCCTCCCCTCGCCGGGCAGAAAAAACAGAGCATTGTGGAGTGCTCTGCTGCGGCGAGGAGGTATATATAGGCAACTCATTTGTCCCGGTTCGAGGCTGAAACCGGGACTAAATCTCCCCCTTCTGTCCCGGTTCGAGCCACGAACCGGGACCAATGTATGTGGCCCAGGAGCGAGGCCCATATTGGTCCCGGTTCGTGCCAGAAACCGGAACAAATGGGTCCAGACGAATCGGGACCAATACCCACAAGGCCCCGGCCGGCCCCCTAGGCTCACGAACTGGGACGTATGCCCCATGGGTCCCGGTTCGTGACTGAACCGGGACCAATGGGCTGGTCAGGCCCCAAGCAAAGCCCTGTTTTCTACTAGTGTAAGGGAGGAGGGGGAGGGGGGCGCTAGTAGTGGTGAATAGAGGTTGTATTGACTTTTTTTATTAAGGTTTTGAGATTACCCCATATCTTGTAATTTTTAAACATAGAACAATCAAATATGATATGAACAAACATAATTTTTAAAAAGCAAAGCCGAGAACAAGCTGGACCAGTCCTACAAGGGAAAAAGAGTGAAAATACTAAGACATGACACCACTTAATTTCTAATGTGCTGAGGTAATAGTACATATACACCTGTCGGTCTGCGGAGCAGCCTCCATCCACATGGCATCAGCGTCCGCACGCGGCACTCACACATACACACACATATATACCTGTCGATCTGCCGCCGCCATGACATGTGTCGCCCTGAAGCTCGAGCGGGGTAGAAAAAAAGGAAGGAGAGAGTGCACGGCAAGAAGGAAGATATAAAGGAAGGAGGGAGTCGCCACGCACTCACCTTTGTCGTCCTCTAGCTCCAGCGGGAGAGAGATCAGACATATACGGTTGCACCTAAAGTTGCAGTGCCGAACATCTTCTGCTGATTTGTTTTGCATGCTGACAAAAGTGTAATGCTGCTGGCAGCCCTAGGCCATCCGTATAGCACGAGTGATGTCAGGAGTGTGGAGTGGAAACTGACCCAAAAAAACCTCGGGGAGCACGTCAACTCTCCCCTTCACATATCACATGGAGAACACACGCAGACTTAAAAAAACCTCGCGGAGCTTCCTCCCCCTAATCTCCCGGTGCTCCTCCCCCTCTCCCGGCTCAGTTTCCCCATTCCCTCGACCCCCAGCGGCAGCCTACGCCCTACAGCCTACCGCTTCCCAGACATTGACACAGAACCCAGACCCCGCCGGCTAACGCATGGCCCCGAAGGCGCCGAGGAAACGCGCCAGATACTGCTGCGGCCTCTGCGGCCTCCCAAAGAAGAGCCATATCTGCCGCTTCGCCGGCGGATCGTCTTCGGCGAGGGTGGTGCAGGGCCGAGAAGAAGCGGCGCCGCCGACGGACCCTGCTCCTGCTGGCGCCAAGAAGGAGGAGGTCACCATCATCACCGCCCTCCCAAACGACGTCCTGGGCACCATCATCTCCGCGCTCCCCATCGACGAGGCCGCCCGCACAAACGCCATCTCCAAAGGCTGGAAACACCTCTGGCACGACTACACTCCACTCAACCTCGACGACCGTGACCTCCACAAAATGGCCTGGACCGGAGACAACCTAGTCGACCTTATCTCAGACATCCTCGAGGCTCCACGCGAGGTACGCGCCCGTCGTCTTTCTCTCAGCACGCTTTGCCGTCACTCGGGCGACCGAGACCGCTACCCCATCTTCGACCGCTGGTTCCGATCCAAGGTTCTCGATCAGCTCCAGGATTTTCATTTCAGCTACCAGCGGGTGAACAACACCGAACCACTTCAGGCTGGCGAGTTGATGCCACCGCTGCCGCCATCTGCGCTGAGCTTTTCCTCCCTCCGCGTCGCCAGCTTTGGGTGCTGCCATTTCCCTGAGAATATCTTAGCCTCGGGCGGCATCAGTTTCCCATATCTCATCGACCTCACTCTCTGCCGGATCACAAACTCCGAGAACACACTCCACACCATGATCGCCGCATCTCCAAATCTCTTCAGCTTGTACCTTCACAGAAACTATCACTTCCGCCGCGTCCACATCAGCTCGCAAACTATTGTAAGGTTCCGCTTGTTCATTGACCCAGATAGTGATGTGATGGAAGAACTCCTCATTGTCAAAACTCCAAACTTGGAGGAACTGATGCTCTGGGACCAAGGTTATTGTGGTCCACAAATCATACGTGTCCTCGTTGCCCCGAAACTTCACATCTTGGGTTGCCTGCACAGTGATATCATGTCCACCGTACAGCTTGGGAAGACAATGCTCCAGGTACGTATGTATCTAGGAGCCACTTAGGGCATCTGTATATATCATTCTTTTGCAATCTTACTTACATACATATATAGTCACCACTTTTATTATCAATATTCTTTCATGTTTTGATGATTGATCCAGGCAATGCTTGACAGCAGTCTAGTGTCATCGCTGCATAATGTAAAGATCTTGAAGCTCGTTCTCCATGGTCTTAGGTTAAATCATGTCATTGACGTCCTCCAATGCTTTCCCTGCTTACAACAGCTTCACATAAATGTGAGTTGGGTTGACCCTTTCTTTCTTTTTGCAATCTTAGTTAGGTTCCATATATGTACTCACTATATATCCATTCCTATGTTGAGTAGGTCTACTCTAAATTATTCTCTTGCTTCGTTTTCAGACACTGATGAGCCATATTCCAAACAAGCAGAACGACAATCCAGCTGCTACTACTGTTGAGTGTGTTGATAGACATTTAAAGCAAGTAGTAGTGAGAAATTATTCAGGCAAGAAACCTGATTATAACTTTGCCAAGTTTTTTGTTTTGAACGCAAGAGCGCTAGAGTCCATGAAGCTCCATGTCCCTTTTAGCTGGAACAACGAATGGCGCTCTAGACAACGTATCAAGATGGATTTTAAGAACAGAGCTTCTCCAAATGCTTTGGTTTATTTTGAGGGTACCGAGTGAGCACATGATCAACCGCGCAGACGAAGTGTCAATTTGTGTACCCCTTTGGCACATAAGTTATGTTTTTTTTCACAGTTAACTGTTGCCGGTTGTCGTTCCATGTAGTTTGTAGAAACAGAAAGGTTACTTTTATTTGTACTTAATAACGTGAAGTTTACTTGTGAAATTTCTATGATATATGAACCATACCAACTACAAGTCTTTCCTTGTGGAAGTGTATTGAGAATTGTGCAAGTCTGCATTGTTCCACCGAAATGATGTGAGTATGATGAATTACCTTGACTTTATGGAAAAAGAATGAGTTCATGATTATTCCAATTTATGGCTAATAGATAGAAGGTTCCTTAGGTTATCTCCAAAGCTAACCCGCAAATAGCTTTGCTATATGTCCGCTTTTATGTCCGGACGTGGTCTGCGGACAAGATGCGGGAGCCGCCCATCCAACCGTAGACGCAAACATCCGCCTCTAGTAATGATTTTTCAAGAAATTAATTCTGCCAAATTATCTTCAGCCAATAGAACATCGACCTTCCGCCAAATAGAAATCAACCTTCCATCATTTGAATCAACCTTCCGCCATTTGGGGTATAATTATAGAAAAATAATTACTCCCGTAATTTGAGGTGTGGCAGTTAATGTGGATTTCTTTCCTCTTTTAATACAACGAGCTAATTAATCCGGATTAATTAACGGAGTAATAATTAAGGGTGAATAGTGCCAATGTTCCATGACTTGTTTAGTGGCCATCTACAACTATTCCACCTAAACTTTGGGACAATAACATTGTTGGTAAAGAAGGAGGAGGCAGCGCGTATTGAGCAGTTCAGGCCGATATGTCTGCTCAATGTGAGCTTTAATTTTTTTTACTAAAGTTGAGACAAACCGATTGACACGGATTGCACATAGTGTGGTGCAACCAACTCAGACGGCTTTCATGTTGGGCAGAAACATACTAGAGGGTGTGGTTGTCCTACATAACACACTTCAGGAGATCCACTCAAAAAAGCTTGATGGGGTGATCTTCAAAGTGGATTTTGAAAAAGCGTATTATAAGGTTAAATGGTGGTTCCTCCCGCAGTCCTTACGTATGAGGGCATTCAAAGATTCCTGGCGGTAGCAAGTCGGTTCATTTGTATAAAAAGGTTGTGTCGGGATTAAAGTGAATGATGACATATGTCACTACTTACACATGCACAACGGTCTAAGACAGGGGGAACCGATGTCTCATATCTTGTTCAGCACAGTAGCGGTTATGTTGGCAATTTTGATAGGAAGAGCTAAAGAGGAAGGCCAAGTAGGAGGACTAGTACTACATCTAGTCGATGGTGGGGTGTCCATACTACAATACGCTTATGATACCATAATTTTCGTGGAACATGATTTGGCAAAGACGAGAAATATGAAGCTTGTGCTATGTCTATTCAAATAATTGTCGGGATTGCAGATTAATTTTAACAAAAGCGAATTGTTTTGCTTTGGGAGAGCCAAAGATGAACAATATGCTTATAGACAACTATTCGCATCTGAACTGGGTACCCTACCATTTATTTATCTTGGCATACCAATTCACCATCGCAAGCTATCTAACAAGGAGTGTAAGTGTATTAGAGATCAATTTGAAAAAAAACTAAGTTGCTGAAGGGTAAGCTTATGTCATACAATGGTCGGCTGGTACTAATAAACTCAGTGCTCACGAGTATGTCGATGTTCCTTTTGTCCTTCTTTGAAGTACATGTAGGGGTGAGGAAAAGGCTGGACTTTCATCGATCACAATTCTTTTGGCAGTGTGATGAAATAAACAACAAATATAGGCTTACTAAATGGTATATCATTTGTAGGTCGAAGGACCAGGGCGGTCTTGGGATTGAGAATTAGAGGTAAAGAGCAGAGGTTTGCTCAGTAAATAGTTGTATAGACTTTCTGTTGAGACCGGAGGCATGTGGGTACAAATTTTACGTAATAAGTACCTACAATCTAAGACCTTGGCCTAGGTTACTGCTAGACCCAATGAATCACCTTTCTGGAAAGGGTTGATGAGAACAAAAGTAGCTTTCTTCCATGGAACTAAATTCGTCATTGGAAACGGCAATTCGACTAGATTTTGGGAGGATACATGGTTACGGGAGACGCCTTTAGCCACACAATATCCGTCTCTCTATAACATTGTATATCATAAGGAGGCTTACATTGCTATAGTATTATAGTCCAATCATCTAAATATTCAATTCCGGAGATCTTTAGTAGGAGACCGATGGGAAGCATGGCTACATCTGGTGAGAAGGTTGATGCATGTTAACCTCTCAGATGAGCCTGATAGTATTCACTAGATATTAACTATGACGACATCTTCTCAATGAAATCTATGTATTTGGACCTATTCGACTCTGGTCCGATTCTGAAATCGATGCATATTTGGAAGATCAAAGTGCCAATAAGAATCAAGGTCTTCATGTGGTTTGTTCACAAGGAGGTGGTTCTGACTAAAGATAACTTGGCAAAATGTAATTGGGAGGGTAGTCAAAGATATAGCTTTTGTGATCAAGATGAAACTATCAAACACCTCTTTCTTGATTGTCCGCTGGCCAAACTTCTGTGGTATTTGGTTCATATAGCCTTTAATTTCACCCCTTCAAATAGTATTCCCACGTTATTTGGGACATGGATAAATGAAGTAGAGACAAATATCGCAAGACGTATTCAGGTAGGAGTATGTGCATTATTTTGGGCTATATGGAAACTATAGAACTGATATGGTTTTTAACAAACAAACCCGTATAATTTTTTTGCAGGTTATCTATAGGGCCACTGCTTGGATCCGTACGTGGTCGTTACTCACTCCCGCGGAAGCCCGGGAGCCTTTGATTACTAGGTCTACCCAATGGGAGATGGTAGCTCGGTATATGTTTGCCACTTATCCATCTCTCATGGTTGTATATTGCCATGTAGTAATACTTGCAGAAAGTATGGATAGAGACTTAGAAAAAGAAGAGTCGTTGGGGCAGGATGAAATGTTCACGATCGAAGTAGTCGCTCGAGATAGCCAACCGATTGTTCCCAAGCGGACCAAGGACACATTTATACATTAGTGCGGAGTTGTTGTTAGGGACATCGTCCCTATCAGCATCCAAGAGTGGAATAAGAAGAATGACCCTGAAGTTTCTTATGTCCACGATAGACAGAAAGATGATCTTTGGAACTCGCTGATGATAAATTTTAGCCTACCGCCATAGGCGGATCCAAATAAGGTCAATGAGTTTGCTCTTAAGAAGATGGCAGAACTATTCAAGAACTTGAAGAAAGATTTGAAGAAAAAGTTTGTTGACAAAGACAAGACTCCATAATTCACCGGTCAATATGAGAAGATAAAAGGTCACTACCCCACCTTTGTGGCCTACAAGAAATCGGAGAAGGCTCAACAAAGGTCACAGATAAATAAACAAAATGTTGCAAAGAAGAAGTATCACCATGTTACGGGGTCAGGTGGCTACAGCAAAGCACTACTAGGGAAAACTTTATACACCGAATCTTAGCAGCAGCGAGGTTTAAAAATAAATGCTACTGCTAATTAGCAGTAGCGATCTTCAGAAGACCGCGCTACTAATAGCCCTGTAGTAGTAGCGCTCTAGGTGAAACGAGCGCTACTACCAGAATTGTCATGGTGTTGCCTCCAGGCTAGATATAGTAGTAGTGCCCTTCTCCTGGACGCACTACTGCAAAAGTACTTAGTAGTAGCGTTTTTCTTTACAACTCGCTGCTGCTAAGTATCATCCCCTCTTGCAACTAATTAAGTTTAGTCCCATACTGCTAAGTGAACAAGGTGTTTACCACCTTAAATATGTTACTTCTCAAACTATCTCGAGCACTTGGTCATCATCGAACTGTATGTGTAGGATTTGTGGCTGCAATATGAATCTTCACCTGTGCCTATACAGGTACGGTGAGGATTTATGTTGACTATTTAGATTCTACACAAAAAGATCAATGATGACCAATGTATATTTTTTATGTTTTTACATGCTTAGCCTTAGCAGTAGCGTTTTTTCAGGACAAAGCGCTACTGATACTGGGCTTAGAAGTAGCGCGCTCCCTGTACTCGCGCTACTGCTATAGCAAAACAAAACACACAGCCCGGCCTCCCGCACGCTCATCTTTTAATTGTTCCCCTCCGCCCGACGCCGGCAGCTGCGGTTAGGGTTTCTCCTCCGCCACCGCCACCGCCGCCACAGGTAATGCTCCTCCCCCCTCTCGCCGCCCCTCTGCTAGCTGCTCCTCCACCCTCTCGCCGCCCACTCTGTCGCCGGCTACGACCTCTTACCGGTCGCCTTTGGCCGACCACCCTCGATCCCCTCGCCGGACGCTCTCGTCGCCCCCTCTCATAGGAAAGTCACCGGCCTTCCCCTCGTTAGCACCCCCGACCGAGGTCACCATGCCATCCCCCTCCTCATCAGCACCCCTCGAGGGCTGCCCTACCTAGATGCAGCTGAAGGAAATATGCCCTAGAGGCAATAATAAAGTTATTATTTATTTCCTTATATCATGATAAATGTTTATTATTCATGCTAGAATTGTATTAACCGGAAACATAATACATGTGTGAATACATAGACAAACAGAGTGTCACTAGTATGCCTCTACTTGACTAGCTCGTTAATCAAAGATGGTTATGTTTCCTGACCATGAACAATGAGTTGTTATTTGATTAACGAGGTCACATCATTAGTTGAATGATCTGATTGACATGACCCATTCCATTAGTTTAGCACCTGATCGTTTAGTATGTTGCTATTGCTTTCTTCATGACTTATACATGTTCCTATGACTATGAGATTATGCAACTCCCGTTTGCCGGAGGAACACTTTGGGTGCTACCAAACGTCACAATGTAACTGGGTGATTATAAAGGAGCATTACAGGTGTCTCCAAAGGTAGATGTTGGGTTGGCGTATTTCGAGATTAGGATTTGTCACTCCGATTGTCGGAGAGGTATCTCTGGGCCCTCTCGGTAATGCACATCACATAAGCCTTGCAAGCACTGCAACTAATATGTTAGTTGTGAGATGATGTATTACGGAACGAGTAAAGAGACTTGCCGGTAACGAGATTGAACTAGGTATTGGATACCGACGATCAAATCTCGGGCAAGTAACATACCGATGACAAAGGGAACAACGTATGTCGTTATGCGGTCTGACCGATAAAGATCTTCGTAGAATATGTAGGAGCCAATATGGGCATCCAGGTCCCGCTATTGGTTATTGACCGGAAACGTGTCTTGGTCATGTCTACATTGTTCTCGAACCCGTAGGGTCCGCATGCTTAAGGTTTCGATGACAGTTATATTATGAGTTTATGAGTTTTGATGTACCGAAGGAGTTCGGAGTCCCGGATGAGATCGGGGACATGACGAGGAGTCTCGAAATGGTCGAGACGTAAAGATCGATATATTGGACGACTATATTCGGAGTTCGGAAAGGTTCCGAGTGATTCGGGTATTTTCCGGAGTACCGGGGGGTTACGGGAATACGGGGAAGAGTATTGGGCCTTGATGGGCTTTAGTGGGAAGAGGAGAAAAAGGCTGCGCCCCCCCTCCCCTCTAGTCCGAATTGGACTAGGGAAAAGGGGGCCGGCCACCTCTCCTTCTCCTCCTATTCCTTCTCCTTTCCTCCCCTCTTGGTGGACTCCTACTAGGACTTGGAGTCCTAGTAGGACTCCCTATCCTGGCCGCACCTTTGCCTTGGCCGGCCTCCTCCTCCTCCATCCTTTATATACGGAGGCAGGGGCACCTCTAAACACACAAGTTGACACAAGTTGATCCACGTGATCGATTCATTAGCCGTGTGCGGTGCCCCCTGCCACCATATTCCTCGATAATACTGTAGCGGAGTTTAGGCGAAGCCCTGCTGCTGTAGTTCATCAAGATCGTCACCACGCCGTCGTGCTGACAAAACTCTTCCCCGACACTTTGCTGGATCGGAGTCCGGGGATCGTCATCGAGCTGAACGTGTGCTCGAACTCGGAGGTGCCGTAGTTTCGGTGCTTGATCGGTTGGATCGTGAAGACGTACGACTACTTCCTCTACGTCGTGTCATCGCTTCCGCAGTCGGTCTGCGTTGGGTACGTAGACAACACTCTCCTCTCGTTGCTATGCATCACATGATCCTGTGTGCGCGTAGGAAATTTTTTGAAATTACTACGAAACCCAACAGTGGCATCCGAGCCTAGGTTAATGATGTTGATGTTATATGCACGAGTAGAACACAAGTGAGTTGTGGACGATACAAGTCATACTGCCTACCAGCATGTCATATTTTGGTTCGGCGGTATTGTTGGACGAGACGACCCGGACCAACCTTACGCGTACGCTTACGCGAGACCGGTTCCCTCGACGTGCTTTGCACAGAGATGGCTTGCGGGCGACTGCCTCTCCAACTTTAGTTGAACCAAGTATGGCTACGCCCGGTCCTTGCGAAGGTTAAAACGGAGTCTATTTGACAAACTATCGTTGTGGTTTTGATGCGTAGGTGAGATTGGTTCTTACTTAAGCCCGTAGCAGCCACGTAAAACATGCAACAACAAAGTAGAGGACGTCTAACTTGTTTTTGCAGGGCATGTTGTGATGTGATATGGTCAAGGCATGATGCTGAATTTTATTGTATGAGATGATCATGTTTTGTAACCAAGTTATCGGCAACTGGCAGGAGCCATATGGTTGTCGATTTATTGTATGCAATGCAATCGCGATGTAATGCTTTACTTTATTACTAAACGGTAGTGATAGTCGTGGAAGCATAAGATTGGCGAGACGACAATGATGCTACGATGGAGATCAAGGTGTCGCGCCGGTGAAGATGGTGATCATGACGGTGCTTCGGAGATGGAGATCACAAGCACAAGATAATGATGGCCATATCATATCACTTATATTGATTGCATGTGATGTTTATCTTTTTATGCATCTTATCTTGCTTTGATTGACGGTAGCATTATAAGATGATCTCTCACTAAATTATCAAGAAGTGTTCTCCCTGAGTATGCACCGTTGCAAAAGTTCTTCGTGCTGAGACACCACGTGATGATCGGGTGTGATAGGCTCTACGTTCAAATACAACGGGTGCAAAACAGTTGCGCACGCAGAATACTCAGGTTAAACTTGACGAGCCTAGCATATGCAGATATGGCCTCGGAACACGGAGACCGAAAGGTCGAGCGTGAATCATATAGTAGATATGATCAACATAATGATGTTCACCGATGAAACTACTCCATCTCACGTGATGATCGGACATGGTTTAGTTGATTTGGATCACGTGATCACTTAGAGGATTAGAGGGATGTCTATCTAAGTGGGAGTTCTTAAGTAATATGATTAAATTGAACTTAAATTTATCATGAACTTAGTCCTGGTAGTATTTTGCAAATCATGTTGTAGATCAATAGCTCGTGTTGTTGCTTCCCTGTGTTTATTTTGATATGTTCCTAGAGAAATTTGTGTTGAAAAATGTTAGTAGCAATGTTGCGGATTTGATCCGTGATCTGAGGTTAAATCCTCATTGCTGCACAAAAGAATTATGTCCTTAATGCACCGCTAGGTGACAGACCTATTGCAGGAGCAGATGCAGAAGTTATGAACGTCTGGCTAGCTCAATATGATGACTACTTGATAGTTTAGTGCACCATGCTTAACGGCTTAGAATCGGGACTTCAAAGACGTTTTGAACGTCATGGACCATATGAGATGTTCCAGGAATTGAAGTTAATATTTCAAGCAAATACCCGAGTTGAGAGATATGAAGTCTCCAACAAGTTCTATAGCTAAAAGATGGAGGAGAATCGCTCAACTAGTGAGCATGTGCTCAGATTGTCTGGGTACTTCAATCGCTTGAATCAAGTGGGAGTTAATCTTCCAGATAAGATAGTGATTGACAGAATTCTCTAGTCACCATCACCAAGTTAGTAGAACTTCGTGATGAACTATAGTATGCAAGGGATGATGAAAATGATTCCCGAGCTCTTCGTGATGTTGAAATCAACGAAGGTAGAAATCAAGAAAGAGCATCAAGTGTTGATGGTTGACAAGATCACTAGTTTCAAGAAAAGGGATAGAAAGGGGAACTTCAAGTAGATTGACAAGCAAGTTGTCACTCCCACGAAGAAGCCCAAAGCTGAACCAAAGCCTGAAACTGAGTGCTTACACTGCAAAGGAAATGGTCACTGGAAGCGGAACTACCCTAAATATTTGGTGGATAAGAAGGATGGCAAAATGAAAAAGGGTATATTTGATATACAGGTGTTTGATGTGTGCTTTACTAGTGTTTATAGCAACCCCTCGGTATTTGGTACTGGTTCAGTTGCTAAGAGTAGTAACTCGAAACGGGAGTTGCAGAATAAACAGAAACTAGTTAAGGGTGAAGTGATGATGTGTGTTGAAAGTAGTTTCAAGATTGATATGATCATCATCGCACACTCCCTATTCTTTCGGGATTAGTGTTGAACCTAAGTAAATGTTATTTGGTGTTTGCGTTGAGCATGAATATGATTTGATCATGTTTATTGCAATACGGTTATTCATTTAAGTAAGAGAATAAACTGTTGTTCTATTTACATGAATAAAACCTTATATGGTTACACACCCAATGAAAATGGTTCATTGGATCTCGATCGTAGTGATACACATATTCATAATATTGATGCCAAAAGATGCAAAGTTAATAATGATAGTGCAACTTATTTGTGGCACTGCCGTTTGGGTCATATCGGTGTAAAGCGCATGGAGAAACTCCATAAAGATGGATTTTCGGAATCACTTGGTTATGAATCATTTGATGCTTGCGAACCGTGCCTTTTGGGCAAGATGACTAAAACTCCGTTCTTCGGAACAATGGAACGAGTTACTGACTTGTTGGAAATAATACATACCGATGTATGCGATCCAATGAGTGATGTTGCTCGTGGCAAGCATCGTTGTTTTCTGACCTTCACAAGATGATTTGAGCAGATATGGGTATATCTACTTGATGAAACATAAGTCTGAAATAGTTGAAAGGTTCAAAGAATTTCAGAGTGAAGTGGAAAAATCATCGTAACAAGAAAATAAAGTTTCTGCGATCTGATCGCGGAGACAAATATTTGAGTTACGAGTTTGGTCTTCAATTAAAACAATGTGGAATAGTTTCACAGCTCACGCCACCTGGAACACCACATCGTTATGGTGTGTCCGAACGTCGTAACCGCACTTTATTTGATATGGTGCGATCTATGATATCTCTTTACCACTATCGTTTTGGGGTTATGCATTAGAGACAACTGCATTCACGTTTTAAAATAGGGCACCATCTAAATCCGTTGAGACGACACTGTATGAACTATGGTTTAGCAGTAAAACTAACCTGTTGTTTCTTAAAGTTTGGGGCTGCGATGCTTATGTGAAAAAGGTTTCATCCTGATAAGCTCGAACCCAAATCGGAGAAGTGCGTCTTCATACCCAAAGGAAATTGTTGGGTACACCTTCTATCACAGATCCGAAGGCAAGACATTCGTTGCTAAAATGGATCCTTTCCAGAGAAGGAGTTTCTCTCGAAAGAAGTGAGTGGGAGGAGAGTAGAACTTGATGAGGTAATTATACCTTCTCCCTTATTGGAAAGTAGTTCATCACAGAAATCAGTTCCAGTGATTCCTACACCAATAAGTGAGGAAGTTAATGATGATGATCATCAAACTTCAGATCAAGTTACTACCAAACCTCGTAGGTCTTCCAGAGTAAGATCCGCACCAGAGTGGTACGGTAATCATGTTCTGGAAGTCATGTTACTAGACCATGATGAACCTACAAACTATGAGGAAGCAATGATGAGCCCAGATTCCACGAAATGGCTTGAGGCCATGAAATCTGAGATATGATCCATGTATGAGAACAAAGTGTAGACTTTGATTGACTTGCCCGATGATCGGTTAGTCATTAAGAATAAATGGATCTTCAAGAGGAAGACGGACGTTGATAGTAGTGTTACTATCTACAAAGCTAGACTTGTCGAAAAAGGTTTTTGACAAAGTTCAAGGTGTTGAATACGATGAGATTTTCTTACTCGTATCGATGCTTAAAAGTCTGTCCGAATCATGTTAGCAATTGCCGCATTTTATGATTATGAAATTTGGCAGATGGATGTCAAAACTGCATTCCTGAATGGATTTCTGGAAGAAGAGTTGTATATGATGCAACCGGAAGGTTTTGTCGATCCAAAGGGAGCTAACAAAGTGTGCAAGCTCCAGCGATCCATTTATGGACTGGTGCAAGAATCTCGGAGTTGGAATATACGCTTTGATAAGTTGATCAAAGCATATAGTTATTGTACAGACTTACAGTGAAGCCTGTATTTACAAGAAAGTGAATGGGAGCACTACAACATTTCTGATAAGTATATGTGAATGACATATTGTTGATCGGAAATAATGTAGAATTATTCTGCAAAGCATGAAAGGATACTTGAATAAAAGTTTTTCAAAGAAAGACCTTGGTGAAGCTGCTTACACATTGAGCATCAAGATCTATATAGATAGATGAAGACGCTTGATAAGATTTTTTCAATGAATACATACCTTGATAAATTTTTGAAATAGTTCAAAATGGAACAGTCAAAGAAGGAGTTCTTGCCTGTGTTGCAAGGTGTTAAGTTGAGTAAGACTCAAAGCCCGACCACGGCAGAAAATAGAAAGAGAATGAAAGTCATTCCCTATGCCTCAGTCATAGGTTCTATAAAGTATGCCATGCTGTATACCAGATCTATTGTATGCCATACCACTGAGTTTGGCAAGTGAGTACAATAGTGATCTAGGAGTAGATCACTGGAGAGCGGTCAAAATTGTCCTTAGTGGAATAAGGATATGTTTCTCGATTATGGAAAAAGGTTCGTCGTAAAAGGTTACGCCGATGCAAGTTTGACACTAATCTAGATGACTCTAAGTCTTGATCTAGATACATATTGAAAGTGGGAGCAATTAGCTAGAGTAGCTCCGTGCAGAGCATTGTAGACATAGAATTCGCAAAATACTTACGGATCTGTATATGACATACCCGTTGACTAAGATTCTCTCACAAGCAAAACATGATCACACCTTAGTACTCCTTGGGTGTTAATCACATAGCGATGTGAACTAGATTACTGAATCTAGTAAACCCTTTGGGTGTTGATCACATAGCGATGTGAACTATGGGTGTTAATCACATGGTGATGTGAACTATTGCTGTTAAATCACATGGCGATGTGAACTAGATTATTGACTCTAGTGCAAGTGGGAGACTGAAGGAAATATGCCCTAGAGACAATAATAAAGTTATTATTTATTTCCTTATATCATGATAAATGTTTATTATTCATGCTAGAATTGTATTAACCGGAAACATAATACATGTGTGAATACATAGACAAACAGAGTGTCACTAGTATGCCTCTACTTGACTAGCTCGTTAATCAAAGATGGTTATGTTTCCTGACCATGAACAATGAGTTGTTATTTGATTAACGAGGTCACATCATTAGTTGAATGATCTGATTGACATGACCCATTCCATTAGCTTAGCACCTGATCGTTTAGTATGTTGCTATTGCTTTCTTCATGACTTATACATGTTCCTATGACTATGAGATTATGCAACTCCCGTTTGCCGGAGGAACACTTTGGGTGCTACCAAACGTCACAACGTAACTGGGTGATTATAAAGGAGCATTACAGGTGTCTCCAAAGGTAGATGTTGGGTTGGCGTATTTAGAGATTAGGATTTGTCACTCCGATTGTCGGAGAGGTATCTCTGGGCCCTCTCGGTGATGCACATCACATAAGCCTTGCAAGCACTGCAACTAATATGTTAGTTGTGAGATGATGTATTACGGAACGAGTAAAGAGACTTGCCGGTAACGAGATTGAACTAGGTATTGGATACCGACGATCAAATCTCGGGCAAGTAACATACCGATGACAAAGGGAACAACGTATGTCGTTGTGCGGTCTGACCGATAAAGATCTTCGTAGAATATGTAGGAGCCAATATGGGCATCCAGGTCCCGCTATTGGTTATTGACCGGAAACGTGTCTTGGTCATGTCTACATTGTTCTCGAACCCGTAGGGTCCGCACGCTTAAGGTTTCGATGACAGTTATATTATGAGTTTATGAGTTTTGATGTACCGAAGGAGTTCGGAGTCCCGGATGAGATCGGGGACATGACGAGGAGTCTCGAAATGGTCGAGACGTAAAGATCGATATATTGGACGACTATATTCGGAGTTCGGAAAGGTTCCGAGTGATTCGGGTATTTTCCGGAGTACCGGGGGGTTACGGGAATACGGGGAAGAGTATTGGGCCTTGATGGGCTTTAGTGGGAAGAGGAGAAAAAGGCTGCGCCCCCCCTCCCCTCTAGTCCGAATTGGACTAGGGAAAAGGGGGCCGGCCACCTCTCCTTCTCCTCCTATTCCTTCTCCTTTCCTCCCCTCTTGGTGGACTCCTACTAGGACTTGGAGTCCTAGTAGGACTCCCTATCCTGGCCGCACCTTTGCCTTGGCCGGCCTCCTCCTCCTCCATCCTTTATATACGGAGGCAGGGGCACCTCTAAACACACAAGTTGACACAAGTTGATCCACGTGATCGATTCATTAGCCGTGTGCGGTGCCCCCTGCCACCATATTCCTCGATAATACTGTAGCGGAGTTTAGGCGAAGCCCTGCTGCTGTAGTTCATCAAGATCGTCACCACGCCGTCGTGCTGACAAAACTCTTCCCCGACACTTTGCTGGATCGGAGTCCGGGGATCGTCATCGAGCTGAACGTGTGCTCGAACTCGGAGGTGCCGTAGTTTCGGTGCTTGATCGGTTGGATCGTGAAGACGTACGACTACTTCCTCTACGTCGTGTCATCGCTTCCGCAGTCGGTCTGCGTTGGGTACGTAGACAACACTCTCCTCTCGTTGCTATGCATCACATGATCCTGTGTGCGCGTAGGAAATTTTTTGAAATTACTACGAAACCCAACAGCAGCGAGGGCTTACGAATTTCATATGGATAACTAGATGCTTTTGTTTTTCTGTAATAAGTTATTTTTTGCAAAATGTAGGTGCCAATTTAGTTGAAATGCTTTGGTAGGTGGTACAAGTATTTAGTTTGCAAGTGCTAAGTTAATCCCAATTAAATTTCCACTTGTTTTTTTAATCATTGATCTTAGGCAATGCGGGCCAAATTAGATGGAATGTGTTGGTATGTGGTACCTTGATTTGGTAGATAACTTATTACAGATCTTAGGATTATACCTTTGGTAGGGGCCAAATAGGATTTTCGGCAATAGGTGCCCTGAAATGCTTTCGTAGGTGATACCTTGTCATCTTATATGTTACTAGATGCTAGGATTATAATTGTCCATCAAATTGCTTCTCGCGGAAGAATCTCTTCATCTAGAGATATTCTAGAAGGTGTTAGTAAGCTAATTGAGAACTTGTTGTCTGTGAGTCTTGTTGGCTGATTTTGCATTTGCCTGCTAGCTGTTGGTTCTATTATAGAAGTTTACTTTTTGGGATCGGGTTCCACTATGAAAATATAACTGAAGAAGAACCAAAAATATCACATGCTATTGTTTTTCTTTCCTGTGAAGTGGATCATTAATACTTTTCTCCTATTGCTTTAGGAAAATGGCACCACCACCACCACCACCATGTCAACTGTGCAAGTCAAGGTGCGCCAACAGCCTTGCAACTGGCAAGCTGTTCGACATCTACTTCCAGCCGAGTTTTCGTCATGCGGCGGTAAGAAATTATATGAAATGTAACAACTATTTTATTTTTAGTGTTAGCATTACTGCATTGTGTCATTTTACTTTTTTTACACAGATCGTCCCATGTAATGCGAGGATGAAATTCAACAAGCTGACAGGAGACACTGTGACATTTGAGGCTCACTACAAGAAATATGTCAACTTGCAATGTAACGCCCCGAGACCGATGTGCTAGGTGTCTTCCAGTTATTCGCCGTTGTTGCCATGTCTTTTTCTTGCGTGTTGCATCTTGCCATGTCATCATGTGCATTGCATCATCATGTTTTCAAAACTTGCATCTGTCCGGGTTCCCCCAGTTCTTTCAGTTGTCCGTTCTGAGCCTAGACACACTTGCACGCGCCCGCGGCATGTCCGAAATAGTATTTTATAAGTGGCCGGAAAATGTTCTGGGAATGGGTTGAAAGTTGGCATGCGGTGTTTTTATGTTGTCAGTAGGACGCCTGCCAAGTTTCATCGCATTCGGAGTCCGTTTGACACCCCAGCGGATAACTATAGCGGCATTATAGTCGGTCTAATGTCGGACGTTTTCGGTCTCCGAAAACTGTTGCCGGGCTTGCCCTCTCTTTCCTCCCTAGACCGTCTACACAGTCCACTACCTACCGCCAGGCCCAACCTAACCTCTCTCGTCAGCCCGCGGCCCTCCTCGCGCGCGCGTCCGTAAGTTGTCCCGGACCCGACCTTGGCAGTCGTCACCGTTGGGTCCGGATCATCCCCAAAATCCTTAAATCGACAAGTTAGCCCCTAACCTAAATTCATCTGATATAAATATAAGTCCAACCCTAGATCCTAGGTGCTTCGTCCCATCGATCCCATCGCGCCACCGCCACTCCACCTACTCCCCTCTTCCTCGGGATCCCCTCCTCCCCGATTTCAGCTACCAACCAACCACTCTCTTTTGCTCCTCCTCGATCCAAGCCCGCACCCGATCCAAATCCTCTCAGCCTCCACCAACCACTGATCCATCCATCTGGGACCGCCGGATAGAGATCCGACGGCCACCAGGCGGCCTGCAGCCGAGCCTCTCGCTCCCTTCTCGATGCAGATCGAGAGGAGCTCGCTCGAGCTTCACCTCCAGGACCCCGCGCCGCCGAGGAGCCGCCCCGTCGCCGGAAACTAGCGCCGCTCCACCTTGTCTCGCGGTCTCTTCTGCTTCTCCTCGAGCCCGCAGGCACCAGCATCCCCGCGCCAAGCCTCCCGAGCTCGTCCTCCCGTGGATCCCCTCGGATCCCTGCCTTGCCGCGTCTGATTCCCGTTCCAATTTCGTCCACTAGCAGCTCCGGCCACCTCGCCCCCAGGATGTGCTGCCCCTCGCCGTCTTTGTTCCGGCAGTTGCCTCCTTCTCTCTCACGATCTTTGAGGGAGTCCTGGATTAGGGGGTGTCCGGATGGCCGGACTATACCTTCAGCTGGACTCCTGGACTATGAAGATACAAGATTGAAGACTTCGTCCCGTGTCCGGAAGGGACTTTCCTTGGCGTGGAAGGCAAGCTTGGCGATACGGATATGTAGATCTCCTACCATTGTAACCGACTTTGTGTAACCCTAACCCTCTCTGGTGTTTATATAAACCGGAGGGTTTTAGTCCGTAGGGCAACATACAGAACAACAATCATACCATAGGCTAGCTTCTAGGGTTTAGCCTCTCCGATCTCGTGGTAGATCTACTCTTGTACTACCCATATCATCAATATTAATCAAGCAGGACGTAGGGTTTTACCTCCATCAAGAGGGCCCGAACCTGGGTAAAACTTCGTGTCCCTTGCCTCCTGTTACCATCCGGCCTAGACGCACAATTCGGGACCCCCTACCCGAGATCCGCCGGTTTTGACACCGACATTGGTGCTTTCATTGAGAGTTCCTCTGTGTCGTCGCCATCAGGAAGGATGCCTCACCCTGTCTTTAAAGATGGCACCGTTGCTAAGGGAGCTTTGGCTGTCGGCCAAACCCTCCGGCTAGGTGGTTTTCTTATGACCGCCTATTCGGCTTCTGCGCCGATGATGACCTCTCGAGCCATCGAAAACAATCTTCATGTTAGCTCGGAACTCGCCGAGCAGTTAGATCCAATGGAGCTCTCCTCCATAAACGAGCTCTTGGATCGCATCACCGCCCTGGGAGTCACTACAGATTACGACCAGATTGGGCCTAAACCCGATCTGAGAGAGATTAACTCTCCCCAAGTCACCCATCATGTTGCCGTGGTAGAGGGACAGTGCGGCGAACTTTCATCTATCTTAAGGACTAGCTACGTCCGGATTCCCGATCCCTCCAAGCCGGATACCCGCGGAGGGGAGGATATCACTCAAGACCTGAACTTAGAGTCACGCAACGGGCTGGATTCATTGGACAACATCCAGGAATCCAAATTTTCGAGTTCGGAAATTCCTCGGCCTCTGAGCCTCAGATTGGGTGAGGCTTCGGATTTAATTCCACCCACCCACCCGAACATAAGCGATCTATCCCAAATCAGGCAAGAGCCCGAAGAAATAGTACATCATTACTGGGCCAGATTCCTCCTGGTTAGGAACAGGATAAGGGACTGCCATGAGGAAGACGCAATCTCAATCTTCTACAATAATTGCACGGACAAGGGAATCCTTAATGCCATAAGTCGCCGTGATATTACACGCTTCACTGACTTGGCGTCCATTGTATGAAAATACTGTGCGATGGAAAGTGCCTGGAAAACCGAAATAAAATTTTGGGACGATCCGGCCCTGAATACAGACCCAGTCCGAAATAAAAGGGCGCATCATCACTAGACACCCGGGTCAAACACCAAAAAGCAAAAACCCTCTACAGGGCATGGAACCGTACTGTAAGGATGGCTTAATAGACCCTGTAAAATTCACAGTACAGAGGACGCCACACCAACTCACAGCCTTAGGGCATGTTGGATACTCCGGCAGGTGGCCAAAATTGGCGAAGATCTCCTAATTCCGGAGGCCATAGAAAGCCACCCCAGAGACACCAATACGGTATTAACAGTCTTAGAGACTTTCGCATCAAATAATATGCAAAAAAGGACACTCTGCAGCCTTGCCGAAGTCTACCAAGTAGCAACAATAACCCATGAAGTGACACGGCTATTACCTTTAACGCCAGCGATGAACCTAAATTCTGAACAGCCCGAGCACCAGCCGCATTGGTCCTCAGTCCAATAGTGGACGGCTTTTGTCTTACCAAGGTACTCATGGACGGCGGCAATGGATTAAACCTCATTTATGAGGAAACCCCTCAAAAAATGGAAATAGACTGGAACCGCATTGAGCAGAGCAGCACAACCTTTAGAGGAATAATCCCCAGTCGGGAAGCGCGCTGTACAGGAAAATCACACTAGATGTGGTGTTCTGCACGCCGGATAATTACAGGTCCGAAGAGGTCACGTTCCATGTGGCTCCGTTCAGCAGCGGTTATCACGCTCTGCTAGGGCGGGAAGCGTTTACAATCTTCCAAGCAATACCCCATTACGTGTACATGAAGCTCAAGATTCCCAGGCCTAACGGGATCATCACTCTCGCTAGTGATCCGGACATAGCACTCCGCGCCGAAAACAAGACAGCCGCACTGGCCCTCGAGGCACTATCCGAAGCCCTAGCGGCTGAGGAACTGACTGCGCTACGCTCCACAGTGAATAGGGACGATGTGGTACTCGACAAAAGATCCAAGTCCACTTCCTTTAAACCGGCCGATGAAATAGTCAAATTCCAGGTCCACCCAACGGACCCCAATAAAACAGCTTCCATCGGGGCACAGTTAAACCCTGAACCGCACTGCGAGAGTTCCTACGAGAGAACTGGGACATTTTCGCCTGGCACCCTTCAGACATGCCAGGAATCCCACGCAGGCTGGCCGAGCACAGCTTAAATATCCTAAAAGGATTCAAACCTGTCAAACAAGCTCTTCGGCGTTTTTTCGAACCTAAGAGACAGGCCATGGGAGAGGAGCTCGCAAAGCTATTTGAGGCCGGATTCATCAGAGATATAAAACATCCGGACTAGCTAGCAAACCTGGTGATGGTACCAAAGAAGGACAAATCCTGGCGCCTGTGCATTGATTTTAAAGACCTTAACAAGGCTTGCCCAAAGGATCCCTTCCCCCTCCCCCGCATCGATCAGATTATCGACGCTACCACAGGACACGATTCGTTGTGTTTCCTCAATGCATATTCCGGCTACCATCAAATCAAGATGGCAGAATCAGACCAAGCCGCAATGGCATTTATCACACCATACGGCCCATTCTGCTTCACCACAATGCCCTTCGGGCTCGAAAACGCCGGCGCAACATATCAACGCATGATTCAGACATGTCTGGCAAACCAGATTGGCAAAACAGTGGAGGCATATGTAGATGATGTGGTCGTCAAAACAAGACATGTCGAATCTCTAGTAGACAACTTGAGGCTCACATTTGATAACCTCTGAACATACGACATCAAGCTCAACCCGGAAAAATGCGTTTTCGGCGTTCCAGCCGGAAAGCTCTTGGGCTTCATTGTATCCGGAAGAGGAATGGAAGCATATCCAGCCAATATCCGAGATCTGTCACAATTGGATATCCCAAAGGACCTCAAACAAATACAAAAGTTAACCGGATGCGTGGCGGCCCTAAGCCGCTTTATCTCCCGCTTGGTAGAAAAGGCCCTACCCCTCTACCGCCTCCTTCGGCACACCGAACACTTCGAATGGACGGATGCAGCCACGGCCGGACTCGATGAAATAAAAGCCATATTGGCAACAAACCCAGTCCTGGCCGCGCCAAACATTGGCGAACCAATGCTACTGTACATTGCAACAACACATCAGGTTGTAAGCGCAGTGCTCGTTGTCGAACGAGAAACGAACGGACACAAATTCCCCCTTCAAAAGCCGGTCTATTATGTGTCCACTGTCCTCACACTGTGCAAATCACGGTACCCGCATTATCAAAAGATTGCGTACGCGGTATTCATGGCATCCCGGAAGCTACGACACTACTTTCAAGACTGTTCAATAACAGTAGCCTCGGAAGTACCACTTAACGATATTATAAACAACCGCGACGCAACGGGACGAATTGCAAAATGGGCCATTGAGCTCCTCCCGTTCGACATAACTTACAAGCCACGGCGAGCCATCAAGTCACAAGTTCTGGCCGACTTCATCGCAGAATGGACGGAGGCCGAACTCCCTAAAGAGTACGGCACATACTCAAATTGGATCACGCATTTCGACGGCTCCAAGATGTTGGCCGGACTAGGGGCTGGCGTCGTTTTGATGTCCCCCACAGGAGACACAGTTCAATACGTACTCCAGATTATGTACACAGACTCCAACAATGCAGCCGAATATGAGGCCCTTTTACATGGTCTTCGGATGGCAGTATCCATGGGCATTCAACGCCTAGAGGTGCGCGGGGACTCGAACCTCGCAATATCGCAAATAAATGGAGACTTCGATGCCAAGGATCCAAAAATGGCAGCTTACCGCAATGTTGTCCTAAAAATGTCAGCTCGGTTCGAAGGGCTTGAATTTCACCATATAGCCCGGGAAAATAATCAGGCGGCAGATGTCCTGGCACGCATCGGCGCAAAACGCGATGTAGTCCCCCCCCAACATCTTCTTGGAAAGGCTTTTCAAGCCATCCGTAGTATGGGAAGGGGAGCCGAACAATAACAGCCCGGACCCAACCGCACTGCCCGGTACCGAACATTCTGACACAATCGGAGGCTCTGCCAATGAAATAACACCTTCAGCCCACGTAATAATGGCCGTCATCGCCCCATGGATAGAACCATTCCTCGCCTACCTTACTAGGTAGGAACTCCCCGAGGACCAAAATGAGGCACGCTGCATAGTGCGGCGATCCAAAGCCTACAAAGTCCACGAGGGAGAGCTTTATAAGAAAAGCACTACCGGAGTCCTTCAAAGGTGCATCTCCGAAGAGGAAGGGCGGAACCTCCTAGCTGAAATTCATGCCAGACTCGGCAGTCATCATGCTACAGCTGGGTCCCTTGTAAGCAAGGCCTTCCGTACAGGCTTTTATTGGCCGACAGCCCGGGCAGACGCCCAGGACTTAGTCCAACGATGCGTCGGTCGCCAGCTCTTTGCAAACCAAAGCCATATGCCACCCACCTCCCTCCAAACTATCCCCATCACTTGGCCCTTCATGGTCTGGGGGCTTGACATGGTTGGACCCCTTAAAGGCAGAACCCACAAGCAAAAATACTTACTGGTCATGCTGGATAAATTCACCAAATGGATAGAAGCCAAGCCTGTTAAGACGGCCGAATTCGGACCGGTGATAGACTTTATATCCGGGGTTGTACACCGTTACGGCGTCCCCCATAGCATCATCACTGATAACGACACAAACTTTACGGCCGACGAGGTAAAACTCTGGTGCAAAAACATGGGCATCAAGCTCGATTATGCTTCCGTCTATCACCCACAAACTAACGGCCAGGTCGAACGTGCAAATGGTTTTATCATGAGCGGCATCAAACCCAGATTAGTGCGGTCCCTCAAGGAATCTAACACGCACTGGGTAGAGGAGCTCGACTCCGTACTCTAGGGGTTGCGGACCACGCCGAATCGCACCACCGGATACACATCATTCTTTATGGTGTACGGCGCAGAGGCAGTTTTGCCTTGCGACATAATTCATGACTCACCTCGAGTGCGCATGTACGAAGAAAGAGAAGCCGAGCTCGATCGGCAGGACAGTTTGGACGCATTGGAGGAGGAGCGTGACGTGGCAAAAGCCCATTCCGCATTCTATCAACAGCAGGCTCGAAGATACCAAAGCAGAGAAGTACGGGCCAAAAATTACAACGTTGGCGAATTAGTTCTACGCCTGCCGGACAAGAAAAAGGACAAACTCAAGCCCAAGTGGGAAGGTCCCTTCATAATTGAGCAAGTCCTGACTGGTGGAGCGTGCCGCCTGCGAGATGCATCGATAACCGACTCGAGCCGAACCCATGGAACGCAGCCCGTCTCCAAAGATTCTATGCCTAGCGCCGGACTCTGTGTTCGTCTCCTTCCTATGTCCATTTTTTATATAATGTCTGTCTTACATTTCTCTCCTTCTCCCCTTCCTTTCTATTATAGCCCTTAAAGTCTCATCAAACGACGTGCTATTCGCACTCATTAAACCTGGGGGCTTCTTTTAACAGAAGCTTATTTATACGGGCTTCATGCCCAACACATGTGTTACGCTTCCGCATGTACCTTTTATTTCACCATTATATGCATCGATATGACTTAAGTTTTGGCCAAGCTGGGTTGCTTGGCTCCTGTGCTTACCCCTATGTTCCCGATTATTCGGCTAGGCGGTAAAGGGAGCACCTCTGCGATTGTTACTGCCGGATCAGCCGGATGTGTACCTCAGACTGGGTGAAGCCAGAAGCTAGCGTTCTTAAGGGAATATTCGGTCGGTGACCTAAAATATGATCTTTTCACTTATTTATTTATGCGCCCCCAGATGCTTTTTCCCGCATCTTTTTTCGCAGAATGGGCATGCACTTTAGGGCATGCCTCCCAGGGAAAGGAACCCCTAACGGAACTATTCTCCCTAGAAGATGTTTCTTACTAACCATGTAATATAACATAACTAGTCGGGCACTTGTCTGTTCACGCACTAATGACCCCTACGCCTGGTCTCCATGCATTCCCCGGTTCTTATATAACCGCATGGGAATTCGGATACACTCCGGGCTGTCAGGTCCCGAGGCTGAAGCGAAAAGGTCGGCCATGACAAACGATCTACAATCCGGCTAGAAGGCATTATAAATGTCAATTAAATTACATAGTCATTCTGACTGATTGTATTCCTCTTCAATACCATCTAGCAGGCTTTCTAATTTACAGTCCTGCTGGGAATACTTTGCAGCCAATTCTACTTGGCCGTATACTAAGCTTACAGGGATCTCCTTCCCATCGGGCCCCACAGGACCGACCTCGGCCATGTGGTTGGGGTCAACCTTTGTGTACCGCGTCTTCACCATGGCCCAGGCCTCCCTAGCGCCTTGACGGCAGGCCGATATCTTCCACAATCGGAAGCGCCGCCGTGCTCCCTTTAGCTTCTCCGCAAGCTCTCCAAGACCTTCGGGCATGGAGATGGATGGCCACAAGGCCTGGGCGATGCCTTGCATCGCCTGCCGAACTCGCTCGAGCAGTTGCGAGAGCTCGGGAAGAAGGTCACCCGTAGAACCGGGCATCTCCTCTGCAGGACGACCTGTTAGCACACCTACAGACATTACTCTGTTAGTCGACTTCCCCGCTGAACCTTTTTTTTCAAAGGTTCGTTCAAGCACTTACTAAATATGCCGCGCCGAAGCCGCTGATTCTCCTTCACGGAGTCTGACAGCTGGGCACGAACATCTTTCAGGTCGACGCCCAGCTTGGTGTTGGCATCTTGGAGATCGTTTTTCTCCCGCCTCACCTTTGTCAGCACCTTCTCCCCAGCCTTCAGCTGGCGTAGGAGTTGTTGCCTTTCCGGACTCAATCCGGCACCATCTGCAATTTCATTTGTCAGATTCGCACCCATGCCGTGCTTCGCAAAATACTTATCTTTCAAAGTGTATATTACCAGAGGGGGTCTCCTTGGGCTCCCCTGCCGCGGCTAGTGCGGCCTCAAGTTGGGCTTTGCACTCTTCCAGCTCCTGGGATAGTAGGGAATTCTTTTCTTTAAGAACCTACATAACAAATGATCCTTAAATCAGTTATTCTAACTGTTTCAAGTCTCGGGGGCTACTGGTATATATATATATATATATATATATATATATATATATATATAATTACCAAAATTTTCTTACCCGTATGTCTTTTACATATTGCTCCGTGGCTCTGGCTAGACCATTTTGAGCAGCACGGAGGTACGCATCTCCCGAATTGAAGGCATCTAATGCCTCTTGGGAGAAACAAGCGTCGTGAAGAATTGTCCGGCGACGCCTGTGGTTCATGGCACTCTCCACCTCAGAATGGGTGGCAGACAACCTGTCCACATCCTCCATCGGAGGAGCGTCCGGTGCGCGCCTTGTATTCGCCTCCGCCTCCGGACCAGGCTTTGGAGCCTGGCTGGTGGAAGTGCGATTGGCATCCTCTCTGAATATAGTCCGGCGAGGTCTCTTTGTCCTGAAGAAAGCATGAGTGTTAACATGCCTCGAAGGTATAACACCTGGGATAAGGGGGCGCGCCATACCTTTGCGCTGACGTCTCGGTCCGGACTGCACCTCTTTTCTGCCCACGGGGCCCTGCGGCCCCTCGTTGGCTTGTCGCCGCAGGTTCGGCCTCCCGTCTCAAAAACCTCCCTTGCAAAGCTCGGTTGTAATTAGGAAACTGAAAACACGAGAGGGCGGACCCCTATTCGGGGTACTGGGACTTCGATCTCAGTTACCTGGGAGGCCGGGATTATCCCTGGGTAATCGGCCGTAATGGCCACCAAGGCGTTGTCCTTGCTCAATTGATGGAACACTCCATCAATCAGCTCCACAGATAAGTCCGGATCCTCTTGAGAGGCCGGGTCGAGGGACCGTCCTGGGTCCTCGGGTTGTGGAGGAGGGTTGTTTATTTCTTTAACAGCTTGGCACAGTTCCTGCGTTAAAGTCGTTATACTGAATATTTAACAATGTGAATATAAAACGGATGAGCAAGTAAACCACTTACCCAGCTTGGGGGATTGTACATAGAAAATCCACCCTGCGGGTTGACGCGGAGAAATTCCTCCTCTTCTCCCTTGTACAAAGCGGACAAGGTCTTTGTTAGGGTTGCAGCCGAATCCGGTCCCTTACAACCGTAGAGGGTGGCGTCGTCCTCCCCGTTGAAATCTCACATGGGGTGGCCTCTGTACTGTAGCGGCTGCACCCCTCGCATGATGCATGCGGCCATGACCCCGATCATGATCAGTCCGGAATGAGCTAACAATCTTATCCGGCTCATCAGGTAACGGACGTCCTTGTCACTTTCCCTCTGAGGGCTCCGTGGACACCAACTTAGGCGCTTATTTAGTGGAGCACTATCGAACTCAGGGAGGCCGATCCGGACAGGATCCGGCAGCGGGACGTCCTCTATGTAAAACCATTCCGAAGGCCAGTCCTCAAACGCCTTTTTTGGGGTTCTGGATAGATATCTGGTCCCGGCGATGCGCCACACTTCGGCCCTGCCCACTTGATATATCGACCCCTTCTGAGAGCGGGGCACAAGGCAGAATAGCTCTTTCCATAGCCCGAAATGAGCCTCAACACCCAAAAACAGCTCACAGAGGGCTACGAAGCCCGCGATATGCAATACGGAGGCAGGCGTAAGATTGTGTAGCTGGAGGCCATAGAACTCCAGGAGCCCCCGGAGAAATGGATGGATTGGAAATCCGAGCCCTCTTATTAAATAAGGGACAAGGCATACCCGCTCTCCTTTGGAGGGATTAGAGGCACTCTCAGCTTGCTCTCCGCCATTATAGATTGCAAGGCCGGCTCGAACCGGGACCATATAGGCCGGGGGGAGAAATCCCTTGGTCTGGAGCGTCACTAGCTCGCTATGCGGGATAGAGCATCTCTCCCAATATCCAGGCTGAGGGCTGGAAGGGCGAAAGGAGGAGTTGCGACGGCTGGCCATGTTGGAATGGACCTTTGTCGGATGCGCTCTGATGAACACTCGCGAAGGGGAGAAGGTGTGGTTTGGATCTGAATCCTCGTCCCCTTTAAATGGGCGGTTCATTTACGCGGCTAGGGGTGTGGATGTAGAAACACTCCGACTTTTCGTATTCGTTTGACACGTGGGAGACGGCCATTATTGGGCGTAGAAGCCAAGGAGCGCAACATTTACAAGAAACCGGACTTTATTCAATAGGCACACGGAATTTGGAGGAGAACCCGCCTTGCAATGCCGAAGACAATCTGCACGCCGGACTCATCGTCATTGAAGCCTAGTTCGGGGGCTACTGAGGGAGTTCTGGATTAGGGGGTGTCTGGATGGCCGGACTATACCTTCAGCCGGACTCCTGGACTATGAAGATACAAGATTGAAGACTTCGTCCCATGTCCGGAAGGGACTTTCCTTGGCGTGGAAGGCAAGCTTGGCGATACGGATATGTAGATCTCCTACCATTGTAACCGAATTTGTGTAACCCTAACTCTCTCCGGTGTCTATATAAACCGGAGGGTTTTAGTCCGTAGGACAACATACAGAACAACAGTCATACCATAGGCTAGCTTCTAGGGTTTAGCCTCTCCGATCTTGTGGTAGATCGACTCTTGTACTACCCATATCATCAATATTAATCAACCAGGACGTAGGGTTTTACCTCTATCAAGAGGGCCCGAACCTGGGTAAAACTTCGTGTCCCTTGCCTCCTGTTACCATCCGGCCTAGACGCACAGTTCGGGACCCCCTACTCGAGATCCGCCGGTTTTGACACCGACAATCTCCCTCTCTCTCTCTCTTGTGCTGCACCAGGGAGCAACAGCCGCCACCGCCCATGGACGTTCTGACGCAGGAGCTCGCCGTCGACCGCGCCCGACGTCGCCAGCCTCCTGAATCTGTCGCCGCTGCCAAGTACCTCGCCGGAGAATGATGCCCTGCACCTAGAACCGCTCGTCTCTGCCGCCGCTGCCACTGTAAACCTCTCGTCCCACTGATGTTTCTGTTCTCCAGAAGACGAGAGCAACAGCGCCTCATCTAGTCGCCCCGCGTTGACCGCTCCAGTGACGCGCGCTCGCATAGCGCCATCTGGGCCGCGCCTGCTTCCCCCACCGCGGCCCAGACCTTTAAGGCCCAGTGCCCTCCTCTGATTTGCCATCGCCGTGGGCGGCCAGATCCGCCGGCCTGTTCCACTGACCGAGCTAGGCCCAGTGTGAGCACACCCCAGCGCCCTCCTCTTGTTTTTTGTCCATCTGTTGGGCCAGCCTGTTGATTCGGCCCGTGATGTTTTTTTCCTGTTCCAGCGAATTTAGACTTTATTCCAGAGACAACAGTTTTGCAGAAAAACCCTTCTAGTTCATGCATTTAATTACTCCACAACCGTGCATCGGAATTAAACAAACTTAATATTAAAGTGCTTAGAATTTTGTGTAGTTTAACAATTTTCAACTTTCATGCATGTTTAAAATGTTGAAACTGTTGTTTGCATTAATTTGCTCCTATGCCATGTTAAAATGCTTTAATTCATAACTTAATAACCGTAGCTCGGTTTGTAATAAAATTTATATGTAAATGGGGTAGAAAAATGCCTAGTTGAACATGGTGGCTTTACTTTGCATGTTTAGTAACTCTAAAATATGGTTTAGGGCAGAACAGTACCAAATCCATAATTATGCTCATGAGGTTTTTTCCGGACATGTTGTTTGTTGTTTCCGGCCTCATTTAAACTTGACTAGATAGTTAGTTTATGTATGCTTCGCCCCTTGCCATGCTAACTGTCGACGTTCTAGGAACGGGGGGTCCCTAGACTTGCCTGCCTGCAGCCCGCGACGTGGCTGAGCTAGTAGGCCATACGACCCATCTTCACCAGCAAAGCATCCAAGACCCTCGCGAGGGTCCAAGCCTCGCGAGGTGGACGACGCAAGACCTCCTCGGGAGTGACCTAGCCAGGCAGGCTCACGAGGAGCGGAAATATCAAGTTAAGGCAAACCTCACGAGACCCTCGTGACGTGAGCCATGACGCACGGCACCAGGCGGACGCCAGCGTGCGCAACGCCCTTGTTTCCTCTTTGGTGCTAAGGATAGCAATGGCAGGTCACGTCGTAGCAAACACAAGTGCCGCATCAACAACGACAACACTGAGGATACGGCAGTCAATGCCGAATTCAGATGCTCTAAACCCGGTCAGCGGAAAAAGCCATTCAAAAGAAGCACTCTGGGCCCGTCCAGTTTGGACCGTATACTCGATCGCTCGTGCCAAATACACGGCACCCCCGACAAGCCAGCCAACCACACCAACAGGGAATGTTGGGTGTTCAAGCAGGCCGGCAATTAAATGCCAAAACAAAGATAAGGGGTCACATAGAGATGATGAGGAGGAGCCCCGGCCGCCGAACACCGGAGGACAGGAGAGGTTCCCCCCCACAAGTGCGGACAATGAACATGATATACGCAACCCACATCCCCAAGATGGAGCGGAAGCGTGCGTTAAGGGACGTATATGCGTTGGAGCCAGTCGCCCCAAAGTTCAACCCATGGTCCTCCTGTCTGATCACCTTCGATCGCAGGGACCATCCCACTAGTATCCGTCATGCCGGCTTCGCCGCACTGGTCCTAGACCCAATCATCGATGGATTTCACCTCACTCGAGTCCTTATGGACGGCGGCAGCAGCCTGAACCTGCTTTATCAGGACAGAGTGCACAAAATGGGTATAGACCCCTCAAGGATCAAACCCACAAAAACTACCTTCAAAGGCGTCATACCAGGTGTAGAGGCCCATTGCACAGGTCAGTCACACTGGAAGTGGTCTTCACATCCCCAGATAACTTCCGAGGTGAGGAGTTAATCTTCGATATAGTCCCGTTCCGCAGTGGCTATCATGCACTGCCTGGGCGAACCGCATTTGCAAGATTCAATGCGGTACCGCATTATGCATACCTCAAGCTCAAGATGCCAGGACCTCGGGAGGTCATCACAGTCAATGGAAACACAGAGTGCTCTCTCCGCATGGAGGAGCACACTGCGTCCCTCGCAGAAGATGCACAAAGCAGCCTCTTTAGGCAATCCACAAGTTCGGTGATTAAACACCCGGACACCATCAAGCCTGCCCGGAGTAATCTGCAACAAGACCGCCTGGCACCCTCCGAGCTCGCATAGGAATGCGGCCCCCACCCCAGTCCCCACCAAATGGCGAAATCCGTGCCACGCGTACTTAATTACGCATTGAAAATACCATGGGCATAGGTGGGGGGGCACGACTACGGCACGCCCCAAAAAGCAGCTCAACCGCACTAGGGGCTTCCCGCCTTATTATTTTTTCTCTCTTTCAGGACTTTACTCTCTGGAAACCCTGTCCGGTAGTACGATTGCCGGATACACGATACAGCAACCAAGGAGGCAGAAAGCTACATCGCATCATGGAATTCCCAGGTGGTCTCTGATAACAAGTGAAATACCTGCTTTAAATACCATTCCTCAGCTTGCCCTTGGAGGGGACATGTCAAATAGTCCTACTTTTTGCTTATCGCACTACTTCTTTCATTCTGCTTCGACGCACCTTTTTGAGTAAACAATGCATAGCACTAGACTATTACCGCATTCTCTATTCTTATATATACATATATGTTCATTCATGACATTCAGCACCCGTACACTCTGGTATGGCCAATACGCCAGGGGCTTAAGCATACCCCATAATACGGCATGAGAAGTTCGAACACTTTCGACAGTGTGGCACCCCGAGCTTATAGCATTATATGCATCAGCTCCGAATCATGTCTTGGGTCAATAGTTGGGTTTGCCCAGCTCCCATGTTTTGCTACCTTACGTTCCGCTTTATCGGCTAAGGTAGCACTGGGAGAACTACTGCGATTGTGCCCCGGTTCATCTGGCCAAGCACCTCAGTAGAAAAGCTAAAACTGACTGTCATGATAAGGCGAGAGCTGGTCGCTGTTTGAGAGGTCTCGAGTCCCTAAAGACTTATGCCGCTTAGAGCGAGGAGTCGTCTTTGTCCGGCTTAAGGCGTGTATAGCGCCCCGAATTCGGCCTTCTGAATAATAGGGGCTTCGCCAAAATTTAAAATTGTAGACTTCTATGGCTAAGTGAGAGTGATAAAGCATTATAGTCCGATTGCCTTATTCGTTATGCTGAGCACCTCCCTCGAAGGACCCAACAATGGGAAAAAGAGTGCTCAGATTTATCCCGAACACCCCAGCACTCGTGACATGGGGGCAGAAGCCGACGACTGGCCATCTCTCAGATTTAATAAACAGCCGCACAGAAGGTAATATTTTAAATTCAAACAAGCGTTGCATAGCGCATATGAACAAGTTTTCATAATACAGGATCACACGAGCAAGTTCATTCAAAAATTACATCCTTCGCACACTCGTCCGCCACAAGACGGGCACCCGTAAGGACACCCTCATAATACATTTCGGGGTGGCGATGCTCCTTGCCCTGTGGCGGCCCCTCCTTCACCAGCTTCTCGGCGTCCATCTTGGCCCAGTGCACCTTCGCACGGGCAAAAGCCCGGCGTGCACCTTCGATGCAGATGGACCGCTTTATGACTTCCAGCCGTGGGCAGGCATCCACAAGCCGCCTCACCAGGCCGAAGTAGCTATTGGGAAGGGAGTCACCAGGCCACATCCGGACTATAAGGACCCTCATGGCCTGTTCGGCCGCCTTGTGCAGCTCGACCAGTTGCTTCAGCTGGTCACTCACAGGCATCGGGTGTTCAGTCCTAGTATACTGAGACCAGAACAACTTCTCCGTCGAGCTTCCCTCCTCGGCCTGGTAATACTTCGCGGCATCCGACAGGCTGCGGGGCAAATCTGCGAATGCTCCTGGAGAGCTCCGGACTCGGGTAAGTAACAAGTAATTTACTTTCACATGCTTGCTTTGCATATTGAATGCCTTACCCGCCGCTATCTTCCTCATCGCCTCAATTTCCTGGAGGGACTTTTGGGCTTCAGCCTTGGCATGCTTTGTGCTCTCGAGGGCCGCGGCAAGCTCGGACTCTCGCGTCTTCGAGTAAAGCTCCAAAGTCTCGTGCTTCTTCAAGAGAGCCTGCAGCTCTTGCTGCACCTCGCCCACCCGTGCCTCTTGTTTCTCCCGCTCGGTGCGCTCCTCGGCCGCTTTGTTTTCGGCCTCAAACGACGCTCTCTTCAGGGTCGCCACTTCGGTCATGGCCCCTGGCACATCCATGATGATCCTATCATTTTGCAACCACATCTTTATATATATATAGACAAGGTATTACTTACCTTTGTTCTCCTCGAGCTGCCTCTTGGAAAGGCCGAGTTCTTTCTCGGACCGCTCGAGGTTCTGCTTCAGTACGACGACCTCCGCAGTCAGTGCGGCAGAGGTCAGCAGCGAAGCCTGCATACGCATATAGACATACTTGTATTAGACTCCTCCAGATATTATTTGAGCCTCTATTCAACTTTTCTTTGTGAACACCAAATAGAGCATCAGGGGCTACTGTCTATGCGGTAATATTTTCCTATATTTTAAACACTTACCTCAAGGCCTGTTAGAAGGCTGGCACAGGCTTCAATCAGTCCGCTCTTGGCGGACTGAACCTTCTTGATCACCACACTCATAATAGTGCGGTGCTCTTCGTCGATGGAAGCGTCGCGAAGCACTCCCAGCAGGTTGTCCGGTGCCTCTGGATGGACAGAGGTCACCGGCACAGGCGGCTTGCCCCTCTTGGAAGGGGGCTGCCTGCCGGAGTCTGGAACCACTAGAGGTTCCGGCGCGGTGTTTGGCTGAGGGCCGAACTTGGAGCCCTTGGGAGTCTCGTTCCCTTTGCGCTGGAGTCCGGAAGGTCGCCTTGAGGCGCCTCCGGGACTATCTCCCCCCCGGCTCGGTGCCCCTTGAGATAATACCTCGACATTGTCCGTAGGGCAAGGAGAGGAGGCGGTTGGAAGTGTATCACTATTCATATCCGACAAGTCCAAGGAACCGTCCGACGAGGCTCGGGGCGGACTGCATGATCATATTCGATGTTAGGAGAAGCAATGCAATAAAAGTATGCTATGAGTTACTCTGGTATCCGAATACTTACGACTTCGCTAGGGGCTTGGCCCTGAGTAACCACTCGTCTTCACCGTCGGCGGCGGTGGTGGTACAGTTCGGAAGGAGAGTCCTTCCCTTCTTGGACCCTTCGGCCTCCCCGGTTGGGGCGGCATTCCTTTTCTTGTCTCCCCCGGCTGGAGGGGGACAATCTTCATCTTCCTCCTCCTCATTTTCACAGGAGGAGTGCGTCTCGGAGTTATTGGACGATGAGTCAGATACCACCTGGCACCGGGAACTCTTTTGGGTTCCCTTGGCCTTCTTCTTGGTCTTCTCCGGCACCTCATAAGGAGTCAGAGTCCGCACCTCCGTCAAGAGAGCGTCTGCAGGGTCTTCAGGCAGAGGGGCCGGACAGTTAATCTGCTCTGATGTCTCCACCCAGTCCTGTCAAAGGCATGGGAGCTCAGACCCCGCACATGGTTAAGCTATGGGAAATAAATACCCTACCAGATGTACAGAACTTACCGGATTCGCAGGGCGCTTCGCGCTTAGCCTGCGGTCCTCGGTAAGAGAAGGGGGGACCTCGGCACCCTTGAACATCACCTTCCAGACATCCTTATGCGTCGTGTCGAAGAGCTCGCGTAGAGTCTGGTGCTGGGCTGGGTTGAACTCCCATAAGTTGAAGGCCCGTTGTTGACACGGGAGGATCTGGCAGAAGAGCATGACCTGGACTATGTTGACAAGCTTGAGTTTCCTGCCTATCATGTTCCGGATACACTTCTGGAGTCCGTCCAGCTCCACCGATGAGCCACAGGACAGGCCCTTCTCCTTCCAGGAAGTGAGCCGAGTGGGGACTCCGATCGAAACTCGGGGGCCGCCGCATAGTTAGTGTCGCGCGGCTCGGTGATGTAGAACAACCCCGATTGCCACCCTTTTATGGTCTCCATGTAGGAGCCGTCGAGCCATGTAATGTTGGGCATTTTACCCACCATGGCACCACCGCATTCTTCTTGTTGGCCGCCTACTACCTTCGGTTTGACATTGAAGGTCTTCAGCCATAGGCCGAAGTGGGGCCGGATGCGGAGGAAAGCCTCGCACACGACGATGAACGCTGAGATGTTGAGGATGAAATTAGGGGCTAGATCATGGAAGTCCAGCCCATAATAGAACATAAGGCCGCAGACGAATGGATGGAGGGGAAACCCCAGTCCGCGGACGAAGTGGGTGAGGAAAACCACTCTTTCGTGAGGTTCCGGGGTAGGGACGATCTGCCCCGTGGCTGGCAGCCGGTGCGTGATATCCGCGGCTAAGTATCGGGCCCCACGTAGTTTTTTGATGTGTCCCTCCGTGACGGAGGAGACCATCCACTTGCCTCCCGCTCCGGACATGTTTGGAGAGAGTTGAGGAGAAGGATGTGGACTTGGGCGCTGGAGCTCGAGTGCGCGAGAATGGATGAGCAAGGAGGAAGAAGGCGTGGGTAGAAAAAGGTGAAACCTTATCCCTTTATAAGGGCGGACGAAACTATGCGCCCCCACCATCCTGGTAAAACTCGCTTATCCCCCAAGCGCTGTAATTGATGGCGCGGTTGGGTTACCCACGTTCGTATTGATGGGAATCCCGTAATAAGGGGACACGATCTCTGCTTCGACAAGACATGCAAAGGAAACCGCCTCGCGAAACACGCTGAGATAGGTTATGAAAAATGATTCGAATAAAGACCTGGCTATGGTGTGATGTCACGCTACGGGGTATGTCAGCAGATTAGATTTGTGGAAATATTATTCTCTCTACGGTGGTATGTGGAACTTGTTTTGCAGAGCCGGACACGATCCTCGTGTTCAAAATCTTCTATGAAGTATTCGGAGGAGGAACCCAACTTGCAATGCCGAAGTCAATCTGCGCGCCGGACTCATCGTCATTGAAGCCTGGTTTAGGGGCTACTGAGGGAGTCCTGGATTAGGGGGTATCTGGACAGCCGGATTATATCCTTTGGCCAGACTGTTGGACTATGAAGATACAAAATTGAAGACTTCGTCCCGTGTCCGGATGGGACTCTCCTTGGCGTGGAAGGCAAGCTTGGCAATATGGATATGTAGATCTCCTTCCTTGTAACCGACTCTGTGTAACCCTAGCCCCCTCCAGTGTCTATATAAACCGGAGGGTTTAGTCCGTAGGACGAAGAACAATCATACCATAGGCTAGCTACTAGGGTTTAGCCTCTCTGATCTCGTGGTAGATCAACTCTTGTACTACTCATATCATCAAGAACAATCAAGCAGGACGTAGGTTTTCACCTCCATCAAGAGGGCCCGAACCTGGGTAAAGCATTGTGTCCCCTGCCTCCTGTTACCATCCGCCTAGACACACAGTTCGGGACCCCCTACCCGAGATCTGCCGGTTTTGACACCGACGGGGGGCGCTAGGAGTCGAAGCCTTCCAAGAATCAACGGAGAACCACAACGATCGCGCCGACAACAGCAACTACAGGGTATCGCTAATCTCTCAGGAACAGGCTTATGCTAACCATGGGCTGCAGATGAATTAGGTTGCAGTGTCGATCGACGACCCTGGCACGGCGGCGCCTGTTCCGACAAACACGCTGGGGGCCGCCGGGAGGAAGCTAGGAGCAAGGCCCCTCCCCAAGGCACGCGAACCTACGGGACACCCGGAGGTAGGCCCTCTGCCGGGGTGGCTTCAACGACCCTTCCCCCGGCAGAGGACCCATGGTTGCCGAGGGAACCGCTGGCGTCCCCTTTCCCTACTTTGTGTCGTCCAGGTGACCGATCGGCTCAAAGGAGGTCGAGGGTGGCGCAAGGCGGGGCCCTCGACTGGCGATATGAAGCAAGGCCAGTACCTGGGAAGAAGGCCCGGTGCCTGTGAAGCTCGCCGCCCGTGACACTCTCACATAATAATGAGTTGGGGTTGTACTCGCCCCGGAGTCTTAGGACCGCCGGCCTCAGGCCCTGGGGCTCCCTCCCACACCTAGTGGCAGCACTTAGCTCCGCGCTGGTGAGAAGACTTGAAGACCCGAAGACTAGACTAGGTGCCGGACGCGGCCTTTTGCTTTGGATCTCACTTTCTGTGGCTTTGCTTTCTGGATTTGGACTTAAGTTGAAGCTGTATTTTTATCGATGCGCGCGGGGGGTGCCATTTCTCGTTCGAGCCGTTTCTTGCCTTCTGCATCTCGTTTGGTTTGGGACTCTTGTCCATCGCCTTTTCCTCGCAAAGCTCCTCGCGAGACGGACCGCACAAAGCACACGCTCATCGAGCACGCGCTAGCACTACGCCTGGTGCTCACCTCTTACTGGGCCTCCTCAAACTGGACGGTAAGCTCCGCAGGATTCTCAAGAACTCATCGCCTCGACACCTAGCCCTAAGCTAGCGCTGATTAAGGTAAACCCCGTCGGGAAACTCACCCCCAGCTTCATGAACTCACGAGGACATATACCCACATCACATGGGAAAGTAAAAAAATGCAATTTGCTTACACGAGGGGCTCCCCCTCTCAAAATGCTCTTACATGTCTTCCAAGGGCCACGCCCGAGTTCTGCGTGCAGGATGGAATTACAGGCAAACATGGGATCAACCAGAGATATTACTCGCTACATCACCCACGGACGCGTCACTCGCGTCGTCGTCATCTTCGTCGGAATCGCCGCCGCCGTCGGCGACGCCCCCATCACCGTCATCGACCATGTCACCTTCATCTGCGATGACCACCACCGCGTCATCCTCCGAGGTGAAGGCCCTGACCAACACGTCAACATGGTCCTCTACCCAGCGCGCCAGGTCGCCCGGACGGCCGCGGGTACGGGGGCAATGGCAGCATCAAAGTTGAAGTTGGGGTGGGCATTCAGAAGGTGGCTGAAGACACGGGAGAAGGCGCGCTGAAGCAGGCCCCAACCTCTCTCTTCCACAAGCTGCCGAGCTCTGGCAAATTGGGCCTCCAGGCACGTCACCACCTTGGTGAAGAAGATCAGGTGGCTGGTGTAGTCGTTCGAGTGAGGGGACGGGGCGTTCTCATCGCAGATATAACCCAGGGCGGTGTTGGCCCTGTTCCGAAGGTCTTGAAGCATAGGAGCATGCTCGCGCTCCAGCGTTTGGCGTTGGAGCACTTCCTCCTTGTTTTGCCGTGCGACGGCCTCGTCGTCGTCAACTCGTCCCCGGAGGGAGAGCAGCTCGGCGCGGAGGCCAAGTCCGCCTGCACCGTAACTAGGGCGGCGGTTGTGGCCTCCGCACGCCTCTCGGCCTCGTCCAACCTGGGTCTAAGGGCGGCGGCCCTGCCCGCACCCTCCAGCCCGGCAAGCTTCAGCTTCAAGTCGTACCTGCCCTCCAGATCGGCGCGAACCTCAGCCACCCGGTGATTGATCTCCTCCTCGACTCCGGCCTCGTGGGCCCCGACGGATTCTTTTGCTTGAACGACTTGACGCCCCCTTGTCTCCAGTCGCTCGAGCTCGAGGCTGCGCTCCACGGCTTCCAGGGCCAGCGTCTCCTCGCGCTGCCGGACCACCTCTTCCTCCACAGACGTCTCCCTCAGCGATGCAAGAGCGGCCCCGCGCGCCTCTACCTGCTGCTCAAGGGATGCACTCCAGGTCAAAAGCCCCCACACGCGCTCCTCTGCAGCCTCGCGGCGACGATCGGCCTCGTGAGTGATACGTCTCCAACGTATCTGTAATTTTTGATTACTCCATGCTATATTATCTAATGTTTTGGACATTATTAGGCTTTATTATGCACTTTATATTATTTTTGGGACTAACCTATTAACCAGAGGCCCAGCCCAGAATTGCTGTTTTTTGCCTGTTTTAGGGTTTCAAAGAAAAGGAATATCAAACGGAGTCCAAACGGAATGAAACCTTCGAGAACGTGATTTTCTCAATGAACAAGACCCGGGAGACTTGGACCCTACGTCAAGAAAGAAAAGAGGAGGCCACAAGGTAGGGGGCGCGCCTACCCCCAACAGGCGCGCCCTCCACCCTCGTGGCCCCCCTGTTGCTCTACCGACGTACTCCTTCCTCCTATATATACCTACGTACCCCCAAACGATCAAATACGGAGCCAAAAACCTAATTCCACCGCCGCAACTTTCTGTATCCACGAGATCCCATCTTGGGGCTTGTTTCAGAGCTCCACCGGAGGGGGCATCGATCATGGAGGGATTCTACATCAACACCATAGCCTCTCCGATGAAGTGTGAGTAGTTTACCTCAGACCTACGGGTCCATAGTTAGTAGCTAGATGGCTTCTTCTCTCTTTTTGGATCTCAATACAATGTTCTCCCCCTCTCTTATGGAGAACTATTCGATGTAATCTTCTTTTTGCGGTGTGTTTGTTGAGACCGATGAATTGTGGGTTTATGATCAAGTCTATCTATGAATAATATTTGAATCTTCTCTGAATTCTTTTATGTATGATTGGTTATCTTTGCAAGTCTCTTCGAATTATCAATTTGGTTTCGCCTACTAGATTGATCTTTCTTGCAATGGGAGAAGTGCTTAGCTTTGGGTACAATCTTGTGGTGTCCTTTCCGAGTGACAGTAGGGACAGTAAGGCACATATTGTATTGTTGCCATCGAGGATAACAAGATGGGGTTTTCTTCATATTGCATGAGTCTATCCCTCTACATCATGTCATCTTGCTTAAGGCGTTACTCTGTTTTTAACTTAATACCCTAGATGCATGCTGGATAGCGGTCGATGAGTGGAGTAATAGTAGTAGATGCAGGCAGGAGTCGGTCTACTTGTCTCGGACGTGATGCCTATATACATGATCATACCTAGATATTCTCATAACTATGCTCAATTATGTTAATTGCTCAATAGTAATTTGTTCACCCACCGTAGAATACTTATGCTCTCGAGAGAAGCCACTAGTGAAACCTATGGCCCCCGGGTCTATCTTTATCATATTGATCTCCTACTACTTAGTTATTTCCTTTTGCTATTTCCTTTGCCTTTATTTTACTTTGCATCTTTATCATAAAAATACTAAAAATATTATCTTATCATATCTATCAGATCTCACTCTCTTAAGTGGCCTTATAGAATTGACCTTGATGTTGATTCTTTGAAACTTAGATCTATTCCACCTAAGCATGATATCAATGAGTCTCTCAAAGCCATGAGAATTTCCATTGATGTGTGCAAAGAAAGAACTGCTAGGATGCGTGCTAAGAAAGATGCCTTTATAAGAGCGTGTTCTTCTAGTTCCTATGAAAATAAAGATGAAGATCTAAAAATTATTGATGTGTCCCCTATTTAATCTTTGTTTTGCAATATGAATCTTCATAATGATGGGACTGAATATGATCCACCTTTACCTAGAAGGCGTTCCAAGAATTCGGAATTTGTTGATCTTGATGCTAAATTTGATAAAAGTGGGATTGAAGAAATTAAAACCCTAGATGTTTCTAAACCCACTATTATGGATTTCAAGGAATTTAACTATGAAAATTGATCTTTGATTGATTGTATTTACTTGTTGCAATCCGTGCTAAATTCTCCCCATGCTTATAGTCAAAATAAAGCGTTTACTAAACATGTCCTTGATGCCTTGATGCAATCTTATGAAGAAAAACTTGAATTGGAAGTTTCTATCCCTTGAAACTTTATGATGAGTGGGAACCAACTATTAAAATTAAAAGTAAAGATCATGAATGCTATGCTTTATGTGATTTGGGTGCTAGTGTTTCCACGATTCCAAAGACTTTGTGTGATTTGTTAGGTTTCCGTGATTTTGATGATTGCTCTCTAAATTTTATGATGAGTGGAAACCTATGGGAAGTATTAATTATGTTCTTATTGTTGCAAATATGAATTATGTGCCCGTAGATTTTATTGTTCTTGACATAGATTTCCATCCTCCATGTCCTATTATTCTTGGTAGACCTTTCCTTAGAACGATTGGTGCAATTATTGATATGAAGAAGGAAGGAAATATTAGATTCCAATTTCCATTAAGGAAAGTCAAGGAACACTTTCCTAGAAAGAAAATTAAATTACGTTATGAATCTATTATGAGAGCCACCTATGGATTGCCTACCAAAGATGGCAATACTCCTAGATCTATTCTTGCTTGTTATGCCTAGCTAGGGGCGTTAAACGATAGCGCTTGTTGGGAGGCAACCCAATTTTATTTTTATTCCTTGCTTTTTGCTCATGTTTAGTAATAAATAATTTATCTAGCATCTGTTTTTGTTGTGTTTTTTTGTGTTTAATTAGTGTTGTGCCAAGTAGAACCGTTGGGAAGACTTGGGGAAAGTCTTGTTGAACTTGCTGTAAAAAAACAGAAACTTTAGCGCTCACGAGAACTGCTGCCATTTTTAGTTGGAAGTGCTATTTAGTTAATTCTTTTTGAAGATGATTAATAGATAAATTCCTCACGTCCAGAAATTTATTTTAGAATTTTTGGGGTTCCAGATCTTGCGCTAGCTAAAGATTACTACAGGCTGTTCTGTTTTTGACAGATTCTGTTTTTCGTGCGTTGTTTGCTTATTTTGATGAATCTATGGTTAGTAAAATAGTTTATAAAACATAGAGAAGTTGGAATAAAGTAGGTATATAAATAAATAATGAGTTAATTACAGTACCTTGAAGTGGTCTTTTATTTTCTTTCGCTAACAGAGCTCACAAGATTTTCTACTTTAAGCTTTGGGTTGTGAAGTTTTCAAGTTTTGGGTAAAGATTTGATGGATTATGGAACAAGGAGTGGCAAGAGCCTAAGCTTGGGGATGCCCATGGCACGCCCAAGATAATCTAAGGATACCTAAAATCCAAATCTTGGGGATGCCCCGGAAGGCATCCCCTCTTTCGTCTACTTCTATCGGTAACTTTACTTGGAGCTATATTTTTATTCGCCACATGATATGTGTTTTGCTTGGAGCATTTTGTATTATTTGAGTCTTTGCTTGTTAGTTTACCACAATCATCCTTGCTGTACACACCTTTTGAGAGAGCCATACATGATTTGGAATTTGTTAGAATACTCTATGTGCTTCGCTTATATCTTTTGAGTTATATAATTTTGCTCTAGTACTTCACTTATATCTTTTAGAGCACGGTGGTGGATTTGTTTTATAGAAACAATTGATCTCTCATGCTTCACTTAGATTATTTTGAGAGTCTTAATAGCATGGTAAGTTGCTTAAAATCCTAATATGCTAGGTATTCAAGAATAAAAAAAATTCTCTTATGAGTGTGTTGAATACTATGATAAGTTTGATACTTGATAATTGTTTTGAGATATGAAGATGGTGATATTAAAGTCATGCTAGTTTAGTAATTGTGAATTTGATAAATACTTGTGTTGAAGCTTGTGATTCCCATAGCATGCATGTATGGTGAACCGTTATGTGATGAAGTCGGAGCATGATTTATTTATTGATTGTCTTCCTTATGAGTGGTGGTCGGGGACGAGTGATGGTCTTTTCCTACCAATCTATCCCCCTAGGAGCAGGCGCATAATACTTTGATTTGATAACTTGTAGATTTTTGCAATAAGTATATGAGTTCTTTATGACTAATGTTGAGTCCATGGATTATACGCACTCTCACCCTTCCACCTTTGGTAGCCTCTCTAATACCGTGCACCTTTCGCCGGTATCATACACCCACCATATACCTTCCTCAAAACAACCACCATACCTACCTATTATAGCATTTCCATAGCCATTCCGAGATATATTGCCATGTAACTTTCCACCGTTCTGTTTATTATGACACACTCCATCATTGTCATATTGCTTAGCATGATCATGTAGTTGACATCGTATTTGTGGCAAAGCCACCATTCATAATTCTTTCATACGTGTCACTCTTGATTCATTGCATATCCCGGTACACCGCTGCAGGCATTCATATAGAGTCATATTTTGTTCTAAGTATCGAGTTCTAATTGTTGAGTTGTAAGAAAAATAAAAGTGTGATGATCATCATTATTAGAGCATTGTCCCAGTGAGGAAAGGATGATGGAGACTATCATTCCCCCACAAGTCGGGACGAGACTCCGAATGAAAAATAAATAAAAAAAGGAGAAAGAAAAGAGGCCATACAAAAAAAGAGAAAAGGCCCAAATAAAAAAATGAGAGAAAAAGAGAGAAGGGACAATGTTACTATCCTTTTGCCACACTTGTGCTTCAAAGTAGCACCATGATCTTCATAGTAGAGAGTCTCTCATGTTATCACTTTCATATACTAGTGGGAATCTTTCATTATAGAACTTGGCTTGTATATTCCAATGATGGGCTTCCTCAAAATGCCCTAGGTCTTCATGAGCAACCAAGTTGGATGCACACCCACTTAGTTTCTTTTTGAGCTTTCATATACTTATAGCTCCAGTGCATCCATTGCATGGCAATCCCTACTCACTCACATTGATATCTATTGATGGGCATCTCCATAGCCCATTGATATGCCTAGTTGATGTGAGACTATCTTCTCCCTTTTTGTCTTCTCCACAACCACCACTCTATTCCACCTATAGTGATATATCCATGGCTCACGCTCATGTATTGCGTGAAGATTGAAAAAGTTTTGAGAATGTCAAAAGTATGAAACAATTGCTTGGCTTGTCATCGGGGTTGTGCATGATTTAAATATTTTGTGTGGTGAAGATAGAGCATAGCCAGACTATATGATTTTGTAGGGATAACTTTCTTTAGCCATGTTATTTTGAGAAGACATAATTGCTTAGTTAGTATGCTTGAAGTATTATTATTTTTATGTCAATATTAGACTTTTGTCTTGAATCTTTCGGATCTGAATATTCATACCACAATTAAGAAGAATTACATTAAAATTATGCCAAGTAGCACTTCACATCAAAAATTATCTTTTTTATCCTTTACCTACTCGAGGACGAGCAAGAATTAAGCTTGGGGATACTTGATACGTCTCCAACGTATCTATAATTTTTGATTGCTACATGCTATATTATCTACTGTTTGGACATTATTGGGCTTTATTATCCACTTTTATATTATTTTTGGGACTAACCTATTAACCAGAGGTCCAGCCCAGAATTGTTGCTTTCTTCCTGTTTTAGGGTTTCGAAGAAAAGGAATATCAAATGGAGTCCAAACGGAATGAAACCTTCGGGAACGTGATTTTCTCAACGAACAACACTCGGGAGACTTGGACTCTACGTCAAGAAAGAAAAGAGGAGTCCACGAGGTAGGGGGGCGCGCCTACCCCCACCAGGCGCGCCCTCCACCCTCGTGGGCCCCCTGTTGCTCCACCGGCGTACTCCTTCCTCCTATATATACCTACGTACCCCCAAACGATCAGATACAGAGCCAAAAACCTAATTCCACCGCCGCAACTTTCTATATCCACGAGATCCCATCTTGGGGTCTGTTCCGGTGCTCCGTCGGAGGGGACATCGATCATGGAGGGCTTCTACATCAACACCATAGCCTCTCCAATGAAGTGTGAGTAGTTTACCTCAGACCTACGGGTCCATAGTTAGTAGCTAGAAGGCTTCTTCTCTCTCTTTGGATCTGAATACAATGTTCTCCCCCTCTCTTGTGGAGAACTATTCGATGTAATCTTCTTTTTGCGGTGTGTTTGTTAAGACCGATGAATTGTGGGTTTATGATCAAGTCTATCTATGAATAGTATTTGAATCTTCTCTGAATTCTTTTATGTATGATTGGTTATCTTTGCAAGTCTCTTTGAATTATCAGTTTGGTTTGGCCTACTAGATTGATCTTTCTTGCAATGGGAGAAGTGCTTAGCTTTGGGTTCAATCTTGCGGTGTTCTTTCCCAGTGATAGTAGGCGCAGCAAGGCACGTATTGTATTGTTGCCATCGAGGATAACAAGATGGGGTTTTCTTCATATTGCATGAGTCTATCCCTCTACATCATGTCATCTTGCTTAAGGCGTTACTCTGTTTTCAACTTAATACTCTAGATGCATGCTAGATAGCGGTCGATGAGTGGTGTAATAGTAGTAGATGCAGGCAGGAGTCCGTCTACTTGTCTCGGACGTGATGCCTATATACATGATCATACCTAGATATTCTCATAACTATGCTCAATTATGTCAATTGCTCAACAATAATTTGTTCACCCACCGTAGAATACTTATGCTCTCGAGAGAAGCCACTAGTGAAACCTATGGCCCCCGGCTCTATCTTTATCATATTGATCTCCTACTACTTAGTTATTTCCTTTGCTATTTATTTTGCCTTTATTTTACTTTGCATCTTTATCATAGAAATACCAAAAATATTATCTTATCATATCTATCAGATCTCACTCTCGTAAGTGGCCTTATAGGGATTGATAACCCCTATTTGCGTTGGTTGCGAGGATTTATCTGTTTTGTGCTGGTACGAGGGACTCGTGCGTAGCCTCCTACTGGATTGATACTTTGGTTTTCAAAAACCAGGGGGAAAACTTACCCTACTTTGGAACGATCCGAAACGCTCACAGGTCCGTGGGGTGGCATATCTATGCCGACAGCCTTGCCGACAGCCTTGCCGTCGGCATAGGCTTGGCCCATGGACGGTGCCACGTCATTGATCCATGGCTCTACCCTTCCGTGGCTGTAGCTATGCCGATGGCATAGCCGTAGGCATAGATTTCTAATATTTTTTATATTTTATTTATTTTCTCTTTTTCCTTTTAATTTTTTCCAAAATAATTAGATTAACTTAAATGTGCCTTATGTACAGAAAACATATCTCGATTATATATATATATATATACATATATATATATATATAGGACAACACTATTCTAATCCCAGGATTAGAATAGTTATTTGGATCACATCCAGCCCTATAAGGGCCCAACAGCTCCCTCCCGAACTTCCTGAACTTGTAGATAAAAAAAGCAATGCCCCACGCCCACCACTTCCCCTCCCCGATCCAGCGCCTCCCCCCACCCCCCGGGGCAACTGCCGCCGCCCCTGGCTCCGGCGCGCGGCCACCCCGGCCCCCACGGCTGTCCTCCGCCGCTGGCGAGCCCCCACGGATGTCCTCCGCCACGGCCACCACGCACCTTCGCCAGCCGCCGCGCTCCAGCCACCTTCTCCCACCGGCGCAGCCTCCCACCATCTTCCACGACCACCGCGCCTCCCCAGGACCTCCACCCGCCGCCGACGCAGTTCCCCGTCGCCTCCATCCACTGCCGCCGCCGTGGATCCCCGTCTTCACCATGGCTCCCCAACACCACCACCCGAACAACCGGTGCGGTCCAGGATCCCGCGCCGCCGCCGCCCTCCATGGACGCGGATCCGGTAACCAAGGCCGTCCATGGGCGCGGATCCGCCCAGGGCCGGCGAGCCCCACCCTCCCAATCCCCCTATCTGCCTCCCCCTACAGCGTGCTCTCCTTCCCAGGTGTGCGTCTGGTGTAAACTTCCTGCTATGCCGCCGCGACCTTCCCTCCCTTCCGGCGTGGCCTGCCCTTTGGTCCGGCGTCGCCCTCCTACTCCTCCTCCATAGCTCCATC
>NC_041382.1:45335675-45352751 GCF_002162155.2 Triticum dicoccoides
TCCTGCCCACTCACTCCATCTTCCTCCTTCTCTCTTCTCCCCACTTCCTCCTCCCATCTCGTCTGATGGTCAATTTTTTTTCCAGAAAAATTGATCCTGTTGCTCCCTGTAATGTTCAAAGCTTCGTGATTTCTTTGGGATTTGCTACACTGTAATTTGACTAGAGGTTTGCATATGTTCAGATGAGAGGTTGCACACACAAAAAGGGAAAAAATTTGGGTGTAGAAATTGACACTAGTTTTACCCTGACTTGTGTTTCTTATTTTGTTTATGTGAGAAAACAAAATTGTGTTTTAGAAGTTCATTTATTATTTCCCCAAAAGTTCATATATTACTACCTGTATGTATTTTGACATTTCACAACACCAGCATTAGAATTTTGAAGAACAAACTGTGTAGAAGTTCATGTACAAAAATTAATGAACCTCCCTACACCGATGGGACGTGACTCACACCCACAACTCCCTTTGCACTGCTCCTAAGCGCCTCCACCAGCGTAATGTGTGTACTAGAGTGTTGTGCATACTACGAATTGGTGTACTGTGTACGTGTATTCTTGTGTGTAATTTTTTTCTTTTCAAAAGCATGTGAAGTTCATGTTTCAAGAAAATTCGAAGTTCGAAGGTATAACATATAGATGAATTTCATCCAAAAAAAGAATTGCCTAGGCCATTTCACCGAGAACAAAAAATGCATAAAAAGTGTCACACGAAAAATAAAAAAGTCACAATAATACACAATATATTAAGTTCTTAGAAAGTAGAGAATTATTTTTTAGTAACTTTAGTTGTTTCTTAAAAAAGGGACTCTAAGAAGTTCAGATTTAGAAAACTAAGCAGTTCAAGGTGAAAACAGCGGGAAGTTCAACTAGTACAGGAAATGCGTTTTAGATAGGAATATAAGAATAGAAAATAAAAAGCTTAGAAAGTTTGTTGCAAGAAGTTCACGTGCTCCTCATGGTGAAGTTCAAGATCTCTAGTGCGGGACGTCCAACCTTCAATTACATGTGAAAAACAGGCAAAAAACGACGTTGTTTTTTCCATTTTAAAAACTACTCTCAAACGACAAAAAATTGTAACGTCTGTCTATATGAAAAAGATGCTCCTATTCATAAGTTTTCCAACGGTATATTATATGTTACATTCTGATGTATAGTTTAAAAGTTTCATTTATACCAATTAGAACACGTTTTTATGTAATGAAAAAATTATTTTGAACCGTCACAAGTATGAAAAAAATGATAAACGGGGGAAAGTTGCGTGTCTTCAACAGCCTTTCATTGATATATCATTTTCTCAATTCTGGTAAGTGGTTGGGGAGTTACGGGTAAAAAATAACACGTGAAAAATAGAGTGAAGTTCAAAAAGAACTGATCCAGAAGTTCAATCTCTTCACGAAGTGCTTTTTCAGAGACTCTGTTATTTCGATGAAGGCAGAACGCGTGATCTTAGAAGTCCAGATCGATAACTGCCAGAAGTTCACGTAGTACACGGTGTGCATTTTGTATTAAAAAGAATGAAAATGCAAAGCCTAAAGTTTTCTTGCTAGAAGTTCAAGTGCTCGGCCGAAGAAAGTGCAAAAATTCTTGTGATAGAGGTGAAAACAACACAGAAGTTCAACTACTGCAAATGAAAATACGTCACAGAAGTTCAACGTCAAAACAGCAGGAAGTTCACCTACTACACTGAATGAATTTCAGATGAAAAACTTTCAAAATCGCCGCGAGTATGAAAAAAATGATCAACACGGGAAAGTTGCGTGTTTACAACAGCTTTCCATCGGTATATCACCCGCTCAATTCCCGTGAGTGAGATGGAGAGCTACGAGCAGTGGATGAAGATCTACGAGCAAAAAAATCACGTGAAAAACAGAGTGAAGTTCAGGTACACACGCCGAGAAGTTCAGGTTCTTCACGCGGTGCATTTTCGAAGAATCTGTTTCGCGATAAAGGCAGAACGCGTGATCCCACCATTTTCGAAATTACTTGAAAATGGCTAGGAATCAGAGAAAACCATCAACATGAAAAAGTTTCGAATTTTCCATAGCTTTTCAGCGGTATATTATTTGCCCCATTCCAATAAACTTTGTAGAAATTATGGCAAAAATACATTTTTAGCCATTTTCAAAACTGACATAAAACCGTAATGAATTAGGAGAAACAATACATACCAAAAAGTTTCACATTTGTTCAAGCTTTCCAACGCCATATCATTTACTGCATTCGGACGCACGGTTAAAAAATTAGCTCGAAAATACGAAGTCGTTAGGACTTGGACCATTTTCTAAATTACTCTTAAACCATTTAAAATTAGAAAAAAAACTTACAAGATGAAAAAGTAGCGCATTTTCATAAGCTTTCCAACGCCGTATCATATGCCTCCATTGGATTAGCCGTTTAGGAATGACATCAAAAAAACGAACTCAGCTGTTCGGTTTACGAAAATTTACGTTTCTTCAAATTACTCTTTAACCATAAGAAATTAGAGAAAACTTTCAACATGTGAAGGAGCGGTTTTGCAGCAGCTTTCCAACGCCATATTATATGCCTCATTCCGATAAGCGGTTTAGAAATGCGATTAAAAATACGATTCACATTTTTTGTGCGAAGAAAAAACGGTTTTCAAAACTGCTCTGAAACCGCGTATATTTTGTCAAAAACTTAAGTTGGGTCATGATACTGATGTCCATAGCTTTCCAACGGTATATGGCAAGCCCCATTTGGGCGATGTTGGCAAAAGTTCAACCTAGTTCACAGGGAAGTTCAACGTACTACTAGCGGGGTAGGTCAGGTTGTGATCAGAATAGTGTTTATGTATATATATACTAATGGTGCACCGTGGCAAAGTGCTCCATTACTAGTTTAAACTAGTAATGGCGCACTCTGCCACGGTGCGCTATTAGTAGTTTTGCAAAAAACAGAATAAAAAAATACAGTACTGGCGCACTCCATGGCTGGTGCGCCATTACTAGTTAGAACTACTAATGGCGCACTTTGCCCGGATGCGCCATTAGTATGTTTGTAAAAATGAAAAAAAAATTGTTACTTGTGGCGCATCGCCACATGGTGCGCCATTAGTATATAGTAGTGGCGCACCACTTCTCTGGTGCGCCATTAGTGTCAATTTCATCTATAGCCCTTTTCCTAGTAGTGAAACATGAGATATGAAACATGGATGAAAAAAGAATTTCCATGAATGGAAATACAACCTAGGACTTGTATGTGATACAATCCAAAGTATTTTGTCGGTTCAGAGGATGCTAGTAAGTATGCAAACTTCAGAGTTCTAGCAATGGACGGAAGAGAGCAAAATGGAGTTGGAATCTTCGTTTTTTGATGGAATTGTCAAAGAGGTTTGACTTCATCAATGGGTAACGAAGATGCTTGTGGTTCCAAGAAAGTAAGTGGGAGCATAATAATATGTCTGAAAACGTTGTGTGATTGACACATTGTTAATTGGAAATAAATTTCTTGACACGAATTAGGACTTCATTTGAAAATAGTTTTTCGATGAAGTGCTTGGGCTAAATAGCCTTAATATTAGGCATAATGATCTATGGAGATGGATTTACCTAATGGGGCTGAGCAAAAATACATATTGAGAAGATGCTAAAACCGTTTAGCACTAAGAACGACATGGAGTGATTCTTGCCGAAGTCACATGGAAAGAGTTTTTGCAAGACTCGGTGTCCCAAAACACTGATGAGCAAAATACATGATGGAGATTCCACACTCCTGTGTTTGGATTAATCATGTATTCCATGGTATGTAAAACAACCAGATATGTCCAATACTCCATGCTGTTGCGAGTATAGATACCAAAGTGATCAAAAGTACTAATCATGGAACAAAGTGTAAAAAGGTCATTATGTACTAAAGTAGCACTGATGACATGTTTTCTCGCAAGTGGAGATCATGAAGAGTTCGTTGTAAAAGGTTACATCGACAAAGTCTTCATCATTTCTCCATGCAATTTTTGATTTAAATTGAGGGTTTTGTGTAACACACAATATGGTGGCACAGTTAGTTGGAAATTGGTCCAAACAAGTTATTGTGGCGAATTCTATAACAGAGGCGAAGTATGTTGCCTCTTTTGAAGCGAAAAAGAAGATGTTGAATCATATAGTTCATTCATGAACTTAGTATGATTCCAAGATGGCTTTGGTCAATGAGACACCGTTGCAGATAGTTGCTCCATAGCTCGGTCTGAGGATCAAGGTTCGGCCTGTGATTCACATATATACAAAGCCAAGTCCACACAAAATATGAATTTTGTGAAAGCGTGAAAATGCGAGGATATGCAAAGACACACACGGAGCTGAAGTTATCAGATCTGTCATGGAATTGTCACGGCAGATGTCCTAGCGTGAGGACTTAGTTGTGGAGCCATCGCGATGAGGTTAACTTAAAGGGGTTAATCAGGACAAAGGACACGATGAGTTTATACTGGTTCGGCCCCTTGCGGTGAAGGTAAAGCCTAATCCAGTTGGAGGTGGTATTGCTAGGGTTTCGATGAGCAGGGAGCAAATACGCTTAACCTGGCTCTCGATCTATTGTTTCTTGTCCTTAACCCGCAGCCGGGTCATCCCTTTATATACACAGGTTGACGCCCGGTGGTTCACATATTCCCGGCCGACTCATAAACAAGTCCAGCTAGGTATCTATTCTTTCCTATCTTACAATACAAGTCATACTCCTTGGTGGTTTACATTTATGGGCCCTAATCCGCCTTCGGGCTATGGGCCTTCTTATTAAGTCTTCTTCGTAAGTCGCCATCCTCTATATCTTCATGGGCTTCAATATTGGTAAATCATTATGAGCATAACCCGCCCCCTCCTGGGAGGTTTATACTCAATAGTTATATCCCCAACATTAGTCCCTAGGTTGATTTGAACTTGTTCATGTCAATCTTCAACACTTAGAAAATTCCTGCTCCATTACCTTCGTGAAGACTTGTAACTCGTCGTGACGTCATCTTCTGAGATCATCATAACTCGCCATGACGTCGCCTGTCATTAATTCTATACAAATCCAAAACCATATATGAACCTTCATTTTTCATGAAACTCCGACAATCGAGGTGTTGGCCCTGTTACCTATCCAATTTTGAGCTCCTCAATTCCCGTGCATGCCACTTATCCATTTGCCTTATAAATAGGGCCAGGGGTCCTTTTCACTTTCCCCCCTTCGCCTCTTCGCTTTCATCGTCTTCCTTGCGACGTATTCTTCTCAAGCCCAACCGCCGCCGTCGACCGTCTCCTATGCATCACCCTTGGCCGCTGCATCAACCTGATTTGGTCCAAATCTCACTCGCGTACCTCTGCCACCCCAGCAGCCTTGGTAAGTGATACGTCCATTTTGCATCATGCTTTTATATAGATATTTATTGCATTATGGGTTGTATTACACATTATGTCACAATACTTATGCCTATTCTCTCTTATTTTACAAGGTTTGCATGAATAGGGGGAATGCCGGCAGCTGGAATTCTGGGCTGGAAAAGGAGCAAATATTAGAGACCTATTCTGCACATCTCCAAAAGTCCTGAAACTTCACGGGAGCACATTTCAGAATATATATAAAATATTGGGCGAAAGTAGTACCGAAGGGGGGCCACCCACCATCCACGAGGGTGGGGGCGCACCCTACCCCCCTGGGTGCCCCCCTGCCTTGTGGGGCCCCTGGCAGTCCTCTGATGCCCATCTTTGGCTATATTGAGTCTTTGGTCGAGGAAAAAATCATAAGCAAGCTTACGGGACGAAACTCCGCTGCCACGAGGCGGAACCTTGGGGGAACCAATCTAGGGATCCGGTGGAGATGTTTTGCCGGGGAAACTTCCCAACGGTCCTCTCATTGGGAGGAGGTCAATCTCTATCAACATCTTCACCAGCACAATATCATCTCAAACCCTAATTCATCTCTTGTATCCAATCTTTATCTCAAAACCTTAGGTTGGTACCTGTGGGTTGCTAGTAGTGTTTATTACTCCTTGTAGTTGATGCTAGTTGGTTTACTTGGTGGAAGATCATATGTTCAGATCCATTATGCATATTAATACCCCTCTGATTATGAACATGAATATGATTTGTGAGTAGTTATGTTTGTTCCTGAGGACATGGGAGAAGTCTTTCTATAAGTAGTAATGTGAATTTGGTATTCGTTCGATATTTTGATGAGATGTATGTTGTCTTTCCTCTAGTGGTGTCATGTGAACGTCGACTACATGACACTTCACCATTGTTTGGGCCTAGAGGAAGGCATTGGGAATTAATAAGCAGATGAAGGGTTGCTAGAGTGACAGAAGCTTAAACCCTAGTTTATGTGTTGCTTCGTAAGGGGCTGATTTGGATCCATATGTTTCATGCTATGGTTAGGTTTAATTTAATACTTCTGTTGTAGTTGCAGATGCTTGTAATATGGGTTAATCATAAGTGGGATGCTTGTCCAAGGAAGGACAGTACCCAAGCACCGGTCCACCCACATATCAAATTATCAAAGTACCAAATGAGAATCATATGAGCGTGATGAAAACTAGCTTGATGATAATCCCCATGTGTCCTCGGGAGCGCTTTCCTTTATATAAGAGTTTGTCCAGGCTTGTCCTTTGCTACAAAAAGGATTGGGCCATATTGCTGCACCTTATTTACTTTTATTACTTGTTACTCGTTACAAATTACATTATCACAAAACTATCTATTACTGATAATTTCAGTGCTTGCAGAGAATACCTTGCTGAAAACCGCTTATCATTTCCTTCTGCTCCTTGTTGGGTTCGACACTCTTAATTATCGAAAAGGCTACGATAGATCCCCTACACTTGTGGGTCATCAAGACTCTTTTCCTTTGCTACTCATGTTGATCTCCCTAAGGAGAAGTCATTTAAATATAATCCTCCCATTGAAGTAAAAGTAGTTGAACCTATTAAAGTTGAAGAAAAGACTATCACTTATAATGATCATGTTGTTCCTACTACCTATATTGAGAAACCACCTTTCCCTGCTAGAATAAAGGATCATGCTAAAGCTTCAACTATGGTTCGTAAGAGTGATACTAGGACACCTACTCCCTGTGAGGAAATTAAAGTTGAACCTAGTGTTGCTATGGTTAAAGATCTCTTGGCCGATAATATTGATGGGTATGTTATTTACTTCTGTGATGAAGCTGCTAGAATTGCTAGACCCGATACTAAAAATGAACATAGACCTGTTGTAGGCATGCATGTTATTTTTGTTAAAATAGGAGATCATTGTTATCATGGCTTATGTGATATGGGTGCTAGTGCAAGTGCAATACCTCATTCCCTATATAAAGAAATTATGCATGATATTGCACCTGCTGAGATAGAGGAAATTGGTGTTACTATTAAACTTGCCAATAGAGACACTATTTCACCAGTTGGGATTGTTAGAGATGTTGAAGTCTTGTGTGGGAAAGTTAAATATCCTGCTGATTTTCTTGTTCTTGGTACCCCACAAGATAACTTTTGTCCCATTATATTTGGTAGACCCTTCTTGAATATTGTTAATGCTAAGATAGACTGCAATAAGGATATTGTTTCTGTTGGTTTAGGGGATATGTCTCATGAATTTAATTTTGCTAAATTTCGTAGACAACCCCATGATAAAGAATTGCCTAGTAAAGATGAAATTATTGGTCTTGCTTCTATTGTCATGCCTTCTAGTGATCCTTTAGAACAATATTTGCCAGACCATGAAAATGATATGTTTATGAATGAAAGAAGGGAAATAGATGAAGTATTCTTTAAACAGGGACCTATTTTGAAACACAACTTGCCTGTTGAAATCCTAGGGGATCCTCCTCCACCTAAGGGTGATCCCGTGTTTGAGCTTAAACCTTTACCTGATACTCTTAAATATGCTTATCTTGATGAGAAAGAGATATATCATGTTATTATTAGTGCTAACCTTTCAGAGCATGAAGAAAAGAAATTATTGGAAACTCTGAAGAAGCACCATGATGCTATTGGATATACTCTTGATGACCTTAAGGGCATTAGTCCCACTCTCTGCCAGCACAAAATAGAATTGGAGAAAGACGCTAAACCGGTTGTTGATCACCAACGATGGTTAAATCCTAAGATGAAAGAAGTGGTAAGAAATGAAATACTAAAGCTTTTGGAGGCAGGTATAATTTATCCCGTTGCTGATAGTCAGTGGGTAAGTCCTATCCATTGTGTCCCTAAGAAGGGAGGTATTACTGTTGTTCCTAATGATAAAGACGAATTGATCCCACAAAGAATTGTTACATGTAATAGAATGGTACTTGATTTCCGCAAAATAAATAAAGCTACTAAAAAGGATCATTACCCTTTACCTTTTATTGATCAAATGCTAGAAAGATTATCCAAACATACACATTTTTGCTTTCTAGATGGTTATTCTGATTTCCCTCAAATACCTGTGTCAAAAGAGGATCAAGAAAAGACAACTTTTACTTTCCCTTTCGGTATCTTTGCTTATAGACATATGCCTTTTCGTTTATGCAATGCACCTGCTACTTTTCAAAGGTGTATGACTGCTATATTCTCTGACATTTGTGAAAAGATTGTTGAGGTTTTCATGGATGATTTCTCTGTTTACGGAACTTCTTTTCATGATTTCTTAAGCAACCTTGATCGAGTTTTGCAGAGATGCAAAGAAACTAATCTTGTCTTGAATTGGGAGAAGTGCCACTTTATGGTTAATGAAGGTATTGTCTTGGGGCATAAAATTTCTGAAAGAGGTATTGAAGTTGATAAAGCTAAAGTTCATGCTATTGAAAATATGTCGTGTCCTAAGGACATTAAAGGTATAAGAAGTTTCCTTGGTCATGTAGGTTTTTATAGGAGGTTCATTAAGGACTTCTCTAAAAAAATTAGGCCTCTAACTAATCTCTTACAAAAAGATGTTCCTTTTGTTTTTGATGATGACTGTGTAGAATCATTTGAAATACTTAAGAAAGCTTTGATTTCTGCACCTATCGTTCAGCCTCCTGATTGGAATCTACCATTTGAAATCATGTGTGATGCTAGTGATTATGCTGTAGGGGTTGTTCTAGGACAAAGAGTTGATAAGAAATTAAATGTTATTCAATATTCTAGTAAAACTCTAGACGGTAAGAAATTACGCTACTACTAAAAAGGAATTTTTAGCAGTTGTGTTTGCTTGTGAGAAGTTCAGACCTTATATTATTGATTCTAAAGTAACTGTTCACACTGATCATGTTCCTATTAAATATCTTATGGAAAAGAAAGATGCTAATCCTATACCTATTAGATGGGTTCTCTTTCTACAAGAATTTGATTTGCATATTATTGATAGAAAGGGAGCTGAGAACCCTGTTGTAGACAACTTGTCTAGGTTAGAGAATGTTCTTAATGACCCACTACCTATTGATGATAGCTTTCCTGATGAACAATTAGTTGTGATAAATGCTTCTCGTACTGCTCCATGGTATGATGATTATGCTAATTATATTGTTATTAAGTTTATACCACCTAGTTTCACATACCAGCAAAAGAAAAAGTTCTTCTATGATTTAAGACATTACTTCTGGGATGACCCACATCTTTATAAAGAAGGAGTAGTTGGTGTTATTAGACGTTGTGTACCTGACCATGAACAGGAACAGATCCTACGCAAGTGTCATTCCGAAGCTTATGGAGGACACCATGCTGGAGATAGAACTGCACATAAGGTATTGCAATCCGGTTTTTATTGGCCTACTCTCTTCAAGGATGCCCGTAAGTTTGTTTTGTCTTGTGATGAATGTCAAAGAATTGGTAAAGTAGACGTCAAGAAATGCCTATGAATTATTGACTTGTTATTGAACCATTTCATGTTTGGGGCTTTGATTATATGGGACCGTTTCCTTCCTCTAATGGGTATTGTCGGTGTCAAAACCGGCGGATCTCGGGTAGGGGGTTCCGAACTGTGCGTCTAAGGCGGATGGTAACAGGAGGCAGGGGACACGACGTTTTACCCAGGTTCGGACCCTCTTGATGGAGGTAAAACCCTACGTCATGCTTGATTATTCTTGATAATATGAGTAGTACAAGAGTTGATCTACCACGAGATCGAAGAGGCTAAACCATAGAAGCTAGCCTATGGTATGATTGTATGTTGTCCTACGGACTAAAACCCTCCGGTTTATATAGACACCGGAGGGGGCTAGGGTTACACAAGGTCGGTTACAAAGGAGGAGATATACATATCCATATTTCCTAGCTTGCCTTCCACGCCAAGTAGAGTCCCATCCGGACACGGGACGAAGTCTTCAATCTTGTGTCTTCATAGTACAACAGTCCGGCCAAAGGATATAGTCCGGCTATCCGGATACCCCCTAATCCAAGACTCCCTCAGTAGCCCCTGAACCAGGCTTCAATGACGATGAGTACGGAGTGCAGTGTTGTCTTCGGCATTGCAAGGCGGGTTCTTCTCCAAATTTCGAACGTTTGTTAAGAAGTGTCCGGCCCCATAAATGTTGGACCTCTTGGCTTCTGCGCCCAATAAGGGCTATCTCCCATGCGTCGAATGAATACAAGGCGCCAGGGCGTTTTTACATTCGCCCCCCTAGCCAGATGAATAAATTGTCTATTAAAGGGATGGGGATTCTTAGATCCAATCCATATCATCCTCCCCCAGCGAGAATCCATCAGAGCGCGCTTTGGAAAGATCCACTCCAACATGGCCGACCTCCGCAGCTCCTCCTCCCGCCCCCGTAGCCCTAAGCCCGGTGATTGGGAGAGGTGTTCAGTCCCACACAGTCGATTAGTCGAACTTCAGACTAAGGGATTTCTCCCTCCAGCGTATATGGTTCCCGTCCGAGCCGGGCTTGCCACCTACAATGGCGGGGAGCAAGCAAAGAGCTTGCCCAGCCCCTCTACAGGGGAGCGGGTATGCCTTGTTCCTTATTTATTAAGGGGACACGGATTCCCAATTCATCTGTTCCTTCATGGGCTCCTGGAGTTTTACGGCCTCCAACTGCATAATTTCACCCCTGCTTCCATATTACACATCATCGGTGTTGCCCTTTGCAAGTTATTCCTGGGCTGTGAGGCTCATTTCGAGCTGTGGAAAAGGTTATTTTGCCTCGTCCCCCGCACACAGAAGGGGTCACTTTATCAAGTGGGCGGAGCCGAAATATGGCGCATCGCCGAAACCGGATACCTACCCGGTACTCCGAAGAAGACGTCCGAAGACTGGCCTTCGGAATGGTTTTATATGGAGGACGTCCCCCTTCCAGACCCTGTTCGGCGGGGTCTTCCTGAGTTCAACAATGCTCCTCTGAAGAAACGCCGAAGTTGGCGCCCACGGAGCCCCCAGGAGGAAGACAACGGAGAAGTCCTTTATCTGATGAACCGGATTAAAGCGCTGGCTCAATCAGGATGACAGTAATCGAGGTTATGTCAATATGTATAATGCGGGGAGTGAAACCACTTCAATATCGAGGGCACCCCCTATGGTGTTTTAACGGGGAAAATGATGCCACCCGTTGCGGGCGCAAGGGTCCGGACAATGCTGCTGCCTTGGCAAAAATTCTGCCCGAGTTGTTCAAGGGAGAGGAGGAGGAGTTCATCCGCATCAAGCCACGGGATGGATTCTCCATGTACAACCCTCCAAGCTGGGTGAGTTATACTTACTCCCATTCTTCCCGCATTCTTTGTTGTAGGTACTCACCTTGCCATTTTGCGGCAAGAACTGCGAAAAGCCATAAGGGAGGTCAGCAGCCCATCTCCACAACTAGAGGATCCTGACCAGGCCCTCGGTCCCGAACTCGAAGAAGATCCAGACATATTCGTGGAGCTAATAGACCGACAGTTCTATCAGTTAAGCTATGATGACGCCATGGTGGCCATTACGACCGACTATCCCGGACTGCTTCCTGCGTCGCATGTAAGAAAAACCAAAAATCCCAACTCCAAAAACTAGGATCCCCTTTTAGACACTTCACCTACCATATACATATGGTGTTTTACAGGGAAGGCCTTCGGGACGCCGTGCCAAACCCGCGCCAACTCGCCAACAAGAGGCACCGAGGCCGGGCAGGCCAAAAAGGAAGGCGGTCAGGACGGAGACGTCGGCGCAGAGGTATGACAAAAACCCCGCTCCATGGTTGTCGTCTTTCTCAAAATATAATGACGTCCATGTTTCTTTAACAGAAAAAATGCTCGCCGGAATATGTTCGGTGAGGCTGCCGATCATGCCTCCACCAGTTGGGCTGCAGGGCCGGACACAGAGGCGGAAGCCGACATGGGGCGGACGCCGGATACTCCTCCTATAGAGGATGCGGATAGACTATCCGCTACAAATTCAGAAGTGGAGAGCGCCATGAATCATAGGCGTCGCCGAGCCGTACTCCGTGACGCTTGCTTCTCCCCAGAGGCATTTGATGCCTTCAATTCTGGAGACGCATACCTCCGTGTTGCTCAGAATGGTCTAGCCAGAGCCACGGACCAGTATGTAAGGGATGTACGGGTAAGCAAATCTGACGATTATATGTATCAGTAGCCCCTGAGACTTGAAACAGTTAGCAGAACTGACTTAAGGATCATCTATTGTGCAGGTTCTTACAGAGAAGAATACACGACTGTCACAGGAGCTGGAGGAATGCAAGACCCAACTTCGGGCCGCCGTTGCCGCATTGAAGGAACCTAAAAAGTCCCCAGCTGGTAACATTTGTTTCAAAGAATGATAGGTACCATATAGCGTGCGGCATGGCTACAAATCTAACAGTAGATATTGCAGATGAATCCGGAGAGAATCCGGAGGACCAGCATGTCGTACGACAGCTAAAGGTTGGCGAACGCGTGCTGACTGAGGTCAGATGGGAGAAAAACAATCTCCAAGACGCCAATACCAAGCTGAGCGTGGAACTAAAAGATGTTCGAGCCCAGCTTGCGGACTCCGAGAAGGACAATAAGCGGCTTCGACGCGGCATTTTCAGTAAGTGCTTGAACGAACCCTTAAAAAGGGGACGGTGGAGAAGCCGGCTAACAGAGTTATGTCTGCAGGTATGCTGACGGGTCGTCCCGCGGAGGAGATGCTCGGGTCTACGGCCGATCTTCTATCCGAGTTCTTACAACTGCACGAACAAGTTCGGCAGGTGATGCAAGGTATTGCCCAGGCCTTGTGGCCATCAGTCTCCCTGCCCGAAGGCATTGGAGAGCTTGTAGAGAAGCTCAAGGGAGCAGGACGGCGCTTCCGATTATGGAAGATATCGGCCTGCCGTCAAGGTGCCAGGGAAGCCTGGGCTATGGTGAAGACGCGGTATACCAAGGCTGACCCAAACCACATGGCCGAGGTCGGACCTGTGGGGCCCGATGGGAAAGAGATCCCCGTTAGCTTAGTTTATGGGCAAGTAGAATTAGCCGCAAAGTATTCCCAACAGGATTGTAGGCTAGACCGCCTGTTGGATGGTATAGAAGAGGAATTTAGTCAGTCTACATGACTATGTAATTAAAGTGACATGTATAATGCCTTCTATCCGGATTGTACATCATTTGTCATGGCGGACCTTTTCGCTTCAACCTCGGGACCCGATAGTCCGGAGTGTATCTGAATACCCGCTCAGTTATATAAGAACCGGGGTATGCGTGGAGACCAGGCGTAGGGGTCATTAGTGCTTGAACAAACAAGTGCCCAACTAGTTATGTTATATTACATGGGTAGTAAGAAACATCTTCCAGGGAGAATAGTTCTGTTAAGGGTTCCTTTCCCTGGGTACACATGCCCTAAAGTGCATGTCCGGACTGCAGAGGAAACGCAGGCAAAAAACATCTAGGGGCACATATGGAAAATAAATAAAAATCATCTTTTGTTCACCGACCGAATATTCCCTTAAGAACGCTAGCTTTCGGCTTCATCCAGTCTGAGGTACACATCCGGCTAACCCGGCAGTAACAATCGCAGAGGTGCTCCCCTTATGCCCTAGCTGTGACACTCCAAAGTTTTTATTTGGTTTTTATCAAAAAGCTTTGTGGATTTGAGGAGAGACTTTTGTTCTTTTAATTTTTTTTTCTTTCTCAGAAAAACCTTCTTCTTAAAAACCTCTTTTTTTCCTTGGCAGGGATTTTATTTCCTTCAAACTTTGGTGGTTGATCCTTTGCAAACTTCTTCTCTGTTGGTTCTCTCTCAAAATTATTTTGGAGTTTAATCTTTTTCTTTTAAAAAAGAAACCCCATGAAAATTTGGGATTTTCATATCTTTGAAGCCACCCTTGGCTTTGTATTTTTGCCCATGAGATAAAACCCCTCCAAAACCTCCCCTCCCCCTTGTGATCAACCTAAATTATCTGTCCCAACTAATCCAAACTGGTTTTGGATTTTTATTCTAATTATTTTTCCCCAAATTCAATTCTGAAAATTATTTGGAGCCTGTGAGATTTTCAAAGCAAGTGCCCTATTGCATTTGAGTTTTGACCTCAAACCAATTCTCCTGGATTGTCCTTAGCATCCATAACCCAGAACCATCTTGATCCACTCCTCCTCTTTTCAAAATTTTCAAAATTTAGTCTCTGCAAGTTTGGACCAGATTTGCCAAATTTGGTGAAATTCATATCTACACTCCTCCAAAAATTCCACCAAAAATCATACAGCCTACTTGAGCAAGGAGAAGCCACTCCACCAAAAATCAGCTCAAGGAAAAATCACTAGAGGCCATTTTCATTTGATCGAACACCTTGTGCGCACTGTTACTGTTCAAAGTTCACAAATTCAGTTTCAGTGTCATCTTCAGTTTCGACAGTTTCAGTCACGCGGCCACAGTGCACTTGGCACGTTGCTCGCGGCCTCGCTTGCTTGTCCGAAGCCTCACACGCGCACTTGGCGCGACCCTAGCGTCGGTGGCGCCCTGGCCCGCCTGCGCCGGCGTGTCTTGCGGCGGCCGGCTCCCCGTAACGGCCGACAGGGAGGAGAATGGCGGCGCAACGCCGTTCGGCACCGCCCAAATCTTCTGGTGGCTCCGCGTGGCCTTCTCCGTGCCAGCGCACGCATGCGGCACCGTCGCCTTGGCACAGCACGCACGGAGCGCGCTCTCTGCCGCCGACGGGCCCGCGCCACCCCGTTCCGTCGAGCTCGACCCAAACGCCCAAACCTCCGTGATGACGCTCGACTCCCTAACCACCCCGACCGAGCACTGCGCCACCGTAATCGCTCGCCGGAAATCTCCGTTCACGGCAACCTCCTCGGACCGCCTATATAAAGGGGTCCCGAGCTCACTCTCGTGCACGCAGCACCCCCACTACTCACCAACACCCCGCCAGGCCACTGGGAGGACCTCGAGGAGGTCTCCTTCCCCGGCTCCGGCCACCCCGATCCGCCTCGGCCTCCAGCTCGATTCACTTCGGTGAGGCCACCTCCGGCGCCCAAACCTCGTCCGTAGCCCTCTCTTGCACCCAGTAGTCTAACCCCCACCTCAATTTGATCTTTGCAGCCCTCTCCGACGAGCTCCATCCACGCCCGAACCACCATCCGCCGGAGTTGAGACCGCCGTCGACGTGGTGCTCACCGGCGACCAACACCACCTCCCACCGCTGCGGAAGGACACGGTGAGCACATTGGTAACCTCTGATCCCCATGCCTCGCCGTGGATCGCCGCCGGCGACCTCAGCAGCTCTCGGGCGCCGACGAGCCTCGTCCCTCCCATTTGAATATTTAAACATGACAAGTGGGACCCGCTGTCAGCCTCTCTGTCCTTTCTAAACGAAGCGTTATCTGAAAACGCCTTCTGCCAAATACGTTTTCTCTTCGGGCTGGCGTAATCGCTACCGAAGCATTTTCTGCTTTTATAAACTAGCCCCTGGAAATCTTCTGTTTCATTACAGATAAGTCCCTGGACAAAAACCCTTATAACTTTTAATCAGAAAAGTATTTTTGATTGATTCTTTTTCTGTTCTCTTTAAAATTTTGTCTAGTTTCTTATCAGATTTATTTGAAAAATATTTGGTTTACCTTCTGTGCTCTCCTTGGTATTTACGTTAGCGCATGTATTTTCTTTAAACCGTAGATACTGAAGGAGGTGACGGAGCCGCGAACTTCACCGAGCTAGGCTCCGACTACTCTGAACCAGGCAAGCATGTTTGAACTTTTGATATGATGAGTGTCTCGGTATGTTTTGCATTTAGTTAGTTTCATGGCATGTTGGTAAGCATACCGATGAACGTTATTTTATGTGATAACGAGGTGAGTGAGTTCAACGATCCATATGTGCATGAGTGTGAATATGAATGGCCATGTGTTGGTATGAGGATGGGTACGATGGCAGTGTTGTAGCATGCCAGTCTTACGCCAGACTATGTGACTTCAGTGTCAAACCATTTCGGTCCAGTACCTATCATTTCCTTCCTTGTACTACCACATGTTTTCCGCAAGGAATATGGTTTAGTAAGTTGCAAACCACTTTCGTGGTACACACCAAAGAGGAGAGGCCGTGATGATGGTTCCATGGCCCTGGATTAAAGCCAGTCATCCGGTCAGGGGGCATGGGTGTTTCCGGTTGGGACCGAGAGGGGGGCACCCCTTAGAGCGCACGTATATAAATTTGATCCCATGCTATTCGAGATTGTGATCTCCCCGTATCAAAAGCTTTTCTTGGACGATGACTAGGGTGATTCCTAGCATCGAGAGGTAGGATGGGTGTGTACCGGTTAGTTGTGTTTTCTCCCGAAATACCATAAACGGAACTAGTCCTTCGGGACTACGGAAATCCGTTGACTGTGGGAAAATTTTTGTACAAACTCTGCAGAGTCATATATTCCTCCAAATCATCTCTTCCATGTCAAGTTCGTTCCATCTGATCCTAATCAATTGTCAGCTTTGATGACAGAGACTCCGGTGAATCGCATGAGTGCTAAGTCCAATTGAATGATTATCCCTGTGGATGGACTAACCCGTTTATTCTCATGGTGTGAATGTTTATTATGAGTATTGTTTACTGGTGAATTTAAAGCCCTTTATGTGATGTCGCTCAGACGTCCGACTGTGGCATTTCTTTTAAAGCCCTTTATGTGATGTCGCTCAGACGTCCGACTGTGGCATTTCTTTTAAAGCCCTTTATGTGATGTCGCTCAGACGTCCGACT
>NC_041382.1:45354122-45375655 GCF_002162155.2 Triticum dicoccoides
GAGTCCGACACTTAGAGGAGTCCCAGTCAGTCTCGTGCGACCCTGGATTTGGCCACTGTTTTATAACCGCTTCCGCTACCAAATAAATTTATCGAGCCTCACCTCGACGTTCGATGAAATGATATCATTAGAGTCTTGTATTTCCCTTCCCGCTGTGCTTTTCCACCACCAACCTATCCATGAGTCAGTAGTATGTCTCCACACCACTGTGTCCTGTCCGCCATTATGTATGATTATTGGCGTGCTTGTAATAATTTGGTTGAGCGACCGCAGTTCAACCCTGTAATATATTTTATGCTACTGGCTTATTGTATCAAGAAATTGTCTACCAGTGAGGAGGATTTTCTCTCATACTGGACTCAAAAGACTGGTTTATCAATAAATATTTTTATTGGAAAACCGGTCGTGACAAGCTTGGTACCAGAGCCAGGCTGACTGTAGGAAGCCACTAGGTGCGATCGCTAATTAGTTATTAGCATGACAGGGCTATTTTATGCTTTTGCAATTGTAGTCATTTTCTGTCAGTCAGCATAAATTTATGATCTGACCCTGCAGAATTTTGCCTACTTTTGTAGATGGCCGACGTCAGCTGCGAGTCTCAGACCTTCGCCAACGTGCCCGATGGGTTCGTCGAGCTTCTTTCTTTCATCGTTCAGGTCACGATGGGGCCATCCGTGCGCCCAGTCTTCACACTCTACCAGCACCGAGTCAACGACAGTCTGACCATGCACCAGGCCGCGGTGCAGTTCAGGGGAGGGCGTGGTGAGTCACGCCGCTTCCGGTTCGTGGGAAGAGCTATGCCTACGGAGAGGCATGCTATGCAGATGGCAGCCCGCGAGGCGATAGCTCGTCTCAGGGATGTCCTTCCCGTGATGAGGACTCGTCGTTACCGTTATCTTCCGTGCCATGTGCCTTACACCTGTCACTACGCATACTCCTGCCCCAGAGGAGAACGAGACGAGGCTTTTGAGATGCTCATTGAGTATCTCCGGGCCCTGGAGGCAGCTTTCGACAACCTGGTGGACGACGTCGTAGCTACCCGCTTGGACTCAGTCCATGGCTGTGCTGCCAACAGGAGGGAGCTCCTACCCATCGCTCCGCCACCGACTTTTGTCTCGTCATCAGCATCTTTTACGCCTACTCGTCGCCTTCCTTCTACCGAAGAATTTAACCAAGTCATTGCACCCACTCCAGCGCGCACTACACCAACCTTCGCGCCCACTCCTGTATGTGTTGCTCCACCCCTGGCAACCACTCCGCCCGCTCTGCACAACACTACACGTATGGAGCCCGTTAGCGAGGAGGAAGTCGAGTCCCCAACCTCGCTACGCCTCGCCCTCGGCAGGGCAAGGGAGATCGTCAACATCTCTGCCTGAGTACGCTTAGCTGCCATGTATTGTACCGCTTTGTAAGATATGTGCATAGGTTGTGAGAAGTAGCTTGTTTGCGCATCATGTAGGATCTGGAGAAGTGCACTAGCCTTAATAACATGTCAGGATTATGTACACATATCCTGAGTGATGTACTGTATAATTACCGCTCGCGTGTAAGATATGTAATGAGCAGTCCTTCTCCGTGCGCAAGTCGATTTGTTTTTTTTTCTTAAGTAAGCTTGGGTATTTAATAATATCCGCCAGCTTTATGCATTTTATGGATTTGTTTTTGCGACTTTTTCCGCTTTTCTTATGGGTTTTACAAAATATATCCCCAGAGTGAAAAATGTCTCGTCCTTGGACTCGCTCCATGCCAATTCCATCAGAGGAAAATTATGATGCACAACCCAGCAACGAGTTCACTCAGGGACAGTCTAGCCAACCAGGCAATGAATCGGCACTTTCACAAATGTGCCGCCTTTATGAACAGAGTCAGCAACAACATCGCGAGATGATGAACCAAGTCATCAACATGGGGAATAATCATGGACAGTATCAGCAACATTCCAAGTTATCTGAGCTACAGAAGACACGTCCTCAAACATTTTCTCACACTGACAAACCTCTTGAAGCCGAGGACTGGCTTCGAGATATGGAGAGGAAATTAATTATTGCAAAGTGTTCAGATCTCGAGAAAGTACTATATGCTCCACACTATCTCACAGGAGCAGCCACATCGTGGTGGGAGAATTTTCTGCACATGCATCCCAACGAAAATGACATAACCTGGGATGACTTCAAGGAAGGTTTCCGTGGTGCACATATTCCTAAGAGTATTATGAAAATCAAGAAGAGAGAATTTGATGACCTCAAACAAAGGAACATGACAGTGTCAGATTACAACAGTCAATTTACCCTATTATCCCGCTACGCCAATGAGGAGCGTATGACTGAAATCAAGAAGATGGAGAAATTCCTTGACGGTCTAGCACCCGCACTTAAATGCCAACTGGTCGTGCACACTTTTCCTGATTTTAAAACGCTGGTGGACAAGGCCATTACTCTGGAAAATGAGAGACGCAGTCTGGAAGATATCCGCAAGCGAAAAAGGGACCAGACTAATCACACTCGCAATCACCGAAGCAAGATAGATTTTAAAAGGGGTGGGACACCCAAATTCTCATCCAATGTCTCACGCCCAATCAAAAATTTTCATGCAAGGGACAAGGAATTCACCTATCGCCCCGGCGTTACCTGTTACGCTTGTGGAGAAGAAGGGCATTATGCCAAACAGTGCCCCAAGCCAAGGAACTCAACCCCAAAGCCGAACAACGGCGACAATAATTCAGCGCCCAAATGAAACAATTTCAATCCCAACAACAACCACAGGAAGGGTCATCTGAATCACGTAACCAAAGAGGAGGCACAAAATGCTCCGGATATCGTACTCGGTACGTTTCCTGTCAACACAATACCTGCAATGGTTTTGTTTGATTCTGGAGCTTCTCACTCGTTTATCTCGAAAAGTTTTGCTTTGCAAAATAATTTTTCGATGCTTCCTTTGGAGAAATCCCTAATAATCAAGTCCCCCGGGATTCAGCAAGTTTCTCAGAATTACTGTCAGAATGTGGTCATTGAGTTTGAAGGATTGGAATTTTACGCAAATCTTATTGTATTGGAAAATAAAGGACTGGATGTCATCTTAGGTATGGATTGGCTAACCACCAATAAAGGTTTTATCGACTGTTTCAACAGGACAGTGATTCTCACACACCACCAAGGGAAGACAATAAGAGTATCAGCCAAGGAAGGAAAAAGACCCCGGCAACCGAGATTAAATAAGGTGGACGTTTCTGAGCTAAACAAGGTTCCAGTAGTGTGTGAATTTCCAGATGTATTCCCTGAAGAACTGCCAGGCATGCCACCAGATCGAGAAATAGAATTCCGCATTGAGCTAGCGCCAGGAACCACCCCCATATACAAGAAACCATACAGAATGGCACCATCCGAGTTGATCGAATTGAAGAAGCAAATAAAGGAATTACTGGATAAAGGATACATTCGGGCCAGCTCCTCACCTTGGGGATCACCAATTTTATTTGCCAAAAAGAAGGATGGAACGCTGAGATTGTGTATCGACTATCGAGCACTTAACATGGTCACAGTCAAAAACAAATACCCGATGCCAAGGATAAACGATTTGTTTGATCAACTTGCTCAGGCCAAGGTATTCTCAAAAATCGACTTAAGGTCAGGATACCATCAATTGAAGGTACGAACGGAAGATATCCCCAAAACAGCCTTCACCTCCAGATATGGGCTGTACGAATTCACAGTGATGCCATTTGGATTGACTAACGCCCCGGCATATTTTGTTCACCTCATGAACAAAGTATTTATGAAGTTTATGGACAAATTCGTCGTAGTATTCATCAACGATATTCTGGTATACTCCAAAACACCAGAAGAGCACGCAGAACATCTCAGGATTGTACTAGGAGAGCTAAGGAAACACCAATTGTATGCCAAGTTCAGCAAGTGCGAATTTTGGCTAAGACAAGTAGGTTTTCTAGGCCACGTGCTGACCCAAGACGGTATAGCAGTGGACCCAGAGAAAGTCAAGGCCGTACTTGACTGGAAGTCACCAGCCAGCGTAACAGACATACGAAGTTTCTTGGGAATGGCAGGATATTACCGCAGATTTATTGAAGGATTTTCCACCATATCCAAGCCTATGACACAGTTACTCAAGAAACATAAGAAGTTTGAATGGACAGAAGCCTGCGAGAAAAGTTTCCAAGAGCTAAAACGGAAATTAACAACAGCACCAGTATTAATTGTACCCGATATACACAAGAATTTTGAAGTATTTTGTGACGCATCCAGAAAGGGTCTCGGATGCGTGTTGATGCAAGAAGGCAAGGTTGTCGCCTACGCTTCAAGGCAACTTCGCAAACACGAGGAAAATTATCCCACTCATGATTTAGAAATGGCAGCAGTTATTCATGCACTCAAGGAATGGAGGCATTTTCTACTTGGAAATCGATGTGAGATATATACGGATCACAAAAGCCTCAAATACATTTTTACGCAGCCAGAACTAAATTTACGGCAACGCCGCTGGTTAGAATTGGTAAAGGATTACGATGTGGGTATCCATTACCATCCAGGGAAAGCAAACGTAGTGGCCGATGCCCTGAGTCGGAACCCCAGCTCCAACGGGAACTATCTGCACAGCTTGAGGCCCGAATTCCATCAAGAATTTGTCAAGCTCAACTTGATAATGGTAGCAGAAGGCACCATATCAAACTTGGAAATACAACCACACCTTGTGGAGAAAATTAAAGAGGCTCAGTCCGGTCACCCCAGCATTGAAGGAATTAAAAGGAAGTTGAATATGGGCAAGGCCTCGGAATTCGTCATAGACAATGAAGGAATATTATGGTACGGAGAAAGGCTATGCGTGCCAAACATAGAAGACCTTAAACAACAAGTTTTAACTGAAGCACACACCACTCCATATTCGATCCACCCTGGAGGAACCAAAATGTATAAGGATATTCAGGAAAGATTTTGGTGGCACGGTATGAAGAGGGACATAGCCGCTTTCATTGCATGTTGCGACTCATGTCAACGCATAAAAGCTGAACATCAGAGACCAGCCGGACTACTGCAACCTAACAAAATACCTGAGTGGAAATGGGATGAAATAGGGATGGATTTTATTGTCGGATTACCTCGGTCACGACACGGAAATGATGCCATATGGGTCATCACTGACAGGTTGACCAAAGTAGCACATTTTATTCCAGTAAAGACAACCTACACCACTCAGAGGCTTGCCAGGATTTATCTTTCCCGCATAGTCTGTCTGCACGGTGTCCCGAAGACTATAATTTCCGACAGAGGCACTCAGTTCGTCTCAAGATTTTGGGAGCAATTACAACAGGCTCTGGGAACCCAACTAGCCTTCAGTACCGCATACCATCCACAGACTGATGGACAAACAGAACGCGTAAACCAGGTTTTAGAAGACATGCTGAGAGCATGTGTCCTCACCTATGGAACCAGTTGGGAGGACAGCCTGCCATATGCCGAGTTTGCATACAACAACAGTTACCAGACCAGCTTGCAAATGGCTCCTTTCGAAGCCCTATACGGAAGGAGATGTCGTACCCCGTTAAATTGGTCAGAGACCGGAGACAGCCGCATCTTCGGACCAGATATGCTCAGAGAAGCCGAGGAAAAAGTCAAACTAATCAGGGACCGACTTAAGACCGCTCAAAGTCGACAGAAAAGTTATTATGACCAGAAACATCGTAGGGTCAGCTTCGAACCCGGTGAATTCGTATACTTGAGAGTATCCCCGATGAGAGGATTGCAACGGTTTAAGATTAAAGGAAAATTAGCACCAAGATTCATTGGACCATTTTGCATAGTGGCACGAAGAGGCACTGTAGCCTACCAGCTAGACTTACCCGAAGACTTGTCCGACATTCACGACGTGTTCCACGTCTCTCAGTTAAGGAAATGCGTAAGCAACCCAGAGAAACATGTAGCTCATGAGAACATTGACGTGCAGCCCGACCTCACTTATCGAGAACGTCCCATAAGAATATTAGAGGAGTCTGAAAGGAGGACCCGACAGAAAACCATCAAGTTTTTCAAAGTCCAGTGGAGCAATCACACCGACAGTGAAGCAACTTGGGAAAGCGAGGATTTCCTTCGGACAGAGCATCCACACTTATTTAAGGATCAGCTGAAATCTCGGGGACGAGATTTTTCCTAAGTGGGTAGGTGTTGTGACACTCCAAAGTTTTTATTTGGTTTTTATCAAAAAGCTTTGTGGTTTTGAGGAGAGACTTTTGTTCTTTTAATTTTTTTTTCTTTCTCAGAAAAACCTTCTTCTTAAAAACCTCTTTTTTGCCTTGGCAGGGATTTTATTTCCTTCAAACTTTGGTGGTTGATCTTTTGCAAACTTCTTCTCTGTTGGTTCTCTCTCAAAATTATTTTGGAGTTTAATCTTTTTCTTTTAAAAAAGAAACCCCATGAAAATTTGGGATTTTCATATCTTTGAAGCCACCCTTGGCTTTGTATTTTTGCCCATGAGATAAAACCCCTCCAAAACCTCCCCTCCCCCTTGTGATCAACCTAAATTATCTATCCCAACTAATCCAAACTGGTTTTGGATTTTTATTCTAATTATTTTTCCCCAAATTCAATTCTGAAAATTATTTGGAGCCTGTGAGATTTTCAAAGCAAGTGCCCTATTGCATTTGAGTTTTGACCTCAAACCAATTCTCCTGGATTGTCCTTAGCATCCATAACCTAGAACCATCTTGATCCACTCCTCCTCTTTTCAAAATTTTCAAAATTTAGTCTCTGCAAGTTTGGACCAGATTTGCCAAATTTGGTGAAATTCATATCTACACTCCTCCAAAAATTCCACCAAAAATCATACAGCCTACTTGAGCAAGGAGAAGCCACTCCACCAAAAATCATCTCAAGGAAAAATCACCAGAGGCCATTTTCATTTGATCGAACACCTTGTGGGCACTGTTACTGTTCAAAGTTCAGAAATTCAGTTTCAGTGTCATCTTCAGTTTCGACAGTTTCAGTCACGCGGCCACAGTGCACTTGGCACGTTGCTCGCGGCCTCGCTTGCTTGTCCGAAGCCTCACACGCGCACTTGGCGCGACCCTGGCGTCGGTGGCGCCCTGGCCCGCCTGCGCCGGCGTGTCTTGCGGCGGCCGGCTCCCCGTAACGGCCGACAGGGAGGAGAACGGCGGTGCAACGCCGTTCGGCACCGCCCAAATCTTCTGGTGGCTCCACGTGGCCTTCTCCGTGCCAGCGCACGCATGCGGCACCGTCGCCGTGGCACAGCACGCACGGAGCGCGCTCTCTGCCGCCGACGGGCCCGCGCCACCCCGTCCCGTCGAGCTCGACCCAAACGCCCAAACCCCGGCCAGCTTAGCACAAAAATGGACCCTTTGAACCTCCGTGATGACGCTCGACTCCCTAACCACCTCGACCGAGCACTGTGCCACCGTAATCGCTCGCCGGAAATCTCCGTTCACGGCAACCGCCTCGGACCGCCTATATAAAGGGGTCCCGAGCTCACTCTCGTGCACGCAGCACCCCCACTACTCACCAACACCCCGCCAGGCCACTGGGAGGACCTCGAGGAGGTCTCCTTCCCCGGCTCCGGCCACCCCGATCCGCCTCGGCCTCCAGCTCGATTCACTTCGGTGAGGCCACCTCCGGCGCCCAAACCTCGTCCGTAGCCCTCTCTTGCACCCAGTAGTCTAACCCCCACCTCAATTTGATCTTTGCAGCCCTCTCCGACGAGCTCCATCCACGCCCGAACCACCATCCGCCAGAGTTGAGACCGTCGTCGACGTGGTGCTCACCGGCGACCAACACCACCTCCCACCGCTGCGGAAGGACACGGTGAGCACATTGGTAACCTCTGATCCCCATACCTAACCGTGGATCGCCGCCGGCGACCTCAGCAGCTCTCGGGCGCCGACGAGCCTCGTCCCTCCCATTTGAATATTTAAACATGACAAGTGGGACCCGCTGTCAGCCTCTCTGTCCTTTCTAAACGAAGCGTTATCTGAAAACGCCTTCTGCCAAATATGTTTTCTCTTCGGGCTGGCGTAATCGCTACCGAAGCGTTTTCTGCTTTTATAAACTAGCCCCTGGAAATCTTCTGTTTCATTACAGATAAGTCCCTGGACAAAAACCCTTATAACTTTTAATCAGAAAAGTATTTTTGATTGATTCTTTTTCTGTTCTCTTTAAAATTTTGTCTAGTTTTTTATCAGATTTATTTGAAAAATATTTGGTTTACCTTCTGTGCTCTCCTTGGTATTTATGTTAGCGCATGTATTTTCTTTAAACCGTAGATACTGAAGGAGGTGACGGAGCCGCGAACTTCACCGAGCTAGGCTCCGTCTACTCTGAACCAGGCAAGCATGTTTGAACTTTTGATATGATGAGTGTCTCGGTATGTTTTGCATTTAGTTAGTTTCATGGCATGTTGGTAAGCATACCGATGAACGTTATTTTATGTGATAACGAGGTGAGTGAGTTCAACGATCCATACGTGGATGAATGTGAATATGAATGGCCATGTGTTGGTATGAGGATGGGTACGATGGCAGTGTTGTAGCATGCCAGTCTTACGCCAGACTATGTGACTTCAGTGTCAAACCATTTCGGTCCAGTACCTATCATTTCCTTCCTTGTACTACCACATGTTTTCCGCAAGGAATATGGTTTAGTAAGTTGCAAACCACTTTTGTGGTACACACCAAAGAGGAGAGGCCGTGATGATGGTTCCATGGCCCTGGATTAAAGCCAGTCATCTGGTCAGGGGGCATGGGTGTTTCCGGTTGGGACCGAGAGGGGGGCACCCCTTAGAGCGCGCGTATATAAATTTGATCCCATGCTATTCGAGATTGTGATCTCCCCGTCTCAAAAGCTTTTCTTGGACGATGACTAGGGTGATTCCTAGCATCGAGAGGTAGGATGGGTGTGTACCGGTTAGTTGTGTTTTCTCCCGAAATACCATAAACGGAACTAGTCCTTCGGGACTACGGAAATCCGTTGACTGTGGGAAAATTTTTGTACAAACTCTGCAGAGTCATATATTCCTCCAAATCATCTCTTCCATGTCAAGTTCGTTCCATCTGATCCTAATCAATTGTCAGCTTTGATGACAGAGACTCCGGTGAATCGCATGAGTGCTAAGTCCAATTGAATGATTATCCCTGTGGATGGACTAACCCGTTTATTCTCATGGTGTGAATGTTTATTATGAGTATTGTTTACTGGTGAATTTAAAGCCCTTTATGTGATGTCGCTCAGACGTCCGACTGTGGCATTTCTTTTAAAGCCCTTTATGTGATGTCGCTCAGACGTCCGACTGTGGCATTTCTTTTAAAGCCCTTTATGTGATGTCGCTCAGACGTCCGACTGTGGCATTTCTTTTAAAGCCCTTTTTGTGATGTCGCTCAGACGTCCGACTGTGGCAATTCTTTTAAAGCCCTTTATGTGATGTCGCTCAGACGTCCGACTGTGGCAATTCTTTTAAAAGCCCTTTATGTGATGTCGCTCAGACGTCCGACTGTGGTATTTCTTTTAAAGCCCTTTCTGCGATGTCGCTCAGACGTCCGATTGTGGCATTTCTTTTAAAAGCCCTTTACGCGATGTCGCTCAGATGTCCGACTGTGGCATTTCTTTTAAAGCCCTTTATGTGGTGTCGCTAAGATGCCAGATTGTGGCATCATTTCCTTATTTGCATTTGTTCACCTTTCGAGGCGTCGCTTCAGACACTCGATCGGTCCTTATTTATGTCTGTGGAATTTCAGGCGGACTACCGCCGTTTTCCCTTTTTACTTACCCGTTATGCCAATTTTTATTTATTGTGCATTAAGGAATTAATCATGTTGCATCCATGCATGCATTTGTTATATCTTACGTCCGAACTGTCTTGCGAGTACTTTCAAAGTACTCACTGGCTTGTTGATTTGGCCAGATGCTGACGAAGGCGATCTCATGGATGAAGAGTTCGATAGCGAGTCCGACACTTAGAGGAGTCCCAGTCAGTCTCGTGCGACCCTGGATTTGGCCACTGTTTTATAACCGCTTCCGCTACCAAATAAATTTATCGAGCCTCACCTCGACGTTCGATGAAATGATATCATTAGAGTCTTGTATTTCCCTTCCCGCTGTGCTTTTCCATCACCAACCTATCCATGAGTCAGTAGTATGTCTCCACACCACTGTGTCCTGTCCGCCATTATGTATGATTATTGGCGTGCTTGTAATAATTTGGTTGAGCGACCGCAGTTCAACCCTGTAATATATTTTATGCTACTGGCTTATTGTATCAAGAAATTGTCTACCAGTGAGGAGGATTTTCTCTCATACTGGACTCAAAAGACTGGTTTATCAATAAATATTTTTATTGGAAAACCGGTCGTGACACTAGCCGAATTAACCGAAACGTAGGGCATAAATACAAGAGCCAGGCAACCGAGCTTGGCCAAAACTTAAGTCATATCGATGCATATAATGGCGAAGAAAGGTACATGCGAAAGAATAACACATGTGCTGGGCATGAAGCCCGGATAAATAATTAAGCTTCTGTGTAAGAAGCCCCCAGGTATAATGAGCGTGGTTAGCGCATCTATAATGTGCAAGCGAGGCACAAGTTGGCCCTTGAAGGCCTAGAGGAAGAATAAAAGAAAGAAAGAGAAAAGAGACAGATAATGTATATGCAAAAAATGGACAGAGGAAGGAGACGAACATAGAGTCTGGCGCTAGGCGTAGAATCTTCGGAGCCTGGCTGCGTTCCATGGGTTCGGCTCAAGTCGATTATTCGATGCATCCCGCAGACGGTATGCTCCACCGGTCAGAACTTGGTCAATAATGAAGGGACCTTGGGCTCGAGCTTGGACTTTTTCTACTCCGGCAGGCGTAGAACTAACTCGCCAACGTTATAAGTTTTGGCCCGTACTTCTCTGCTTTGGTATCTGCGAGCCTGTTGCTGGTAAAATGTGGAACGGGCTTTTGCCACGTCGCGCTCCTCCTCCAGGGTGTCCAGACTGTCCTGTTGATCGAGCTCAGCTTCTCTTTCTTTGTACATGCGCACTCGAGGTGAGTCATGAATTATGTCGCAGGACAGAATTGCCTCTGCACCGTACACCATAAAGAAGGGTGTATATCCGGTAGTACGATTCGGCGTGGTCCGCAGCCCCCAGAGTATAGAGTCAAGCTCCTCTACCCAATGCGTGTTAGACTCCTTTAAGGACCGCACTAATCTGCATTTAATGCCGCTCATGATAAGACCATTTGCTCGCTCAACTTGGCTGTTGGTTTGTGGGTGATAGACGGAAGCATAATCGAGCTTGATGCCCATGTTGCTGCACCAGAGTTTTACCTCATCGGCCGTGAAGTTCGTGCCGTTGTCAGTGATGATGTTGTGGGGGACGCCATAACAATGTACAACCCCGGATATGAAGTCTATCACCGGTCCGGATTCAGCTGTTTTAACAGGTTTGGCTTCTATCCATTTGGTGAATTTATCCACCATGACCAGTAAATATTTTTTCTTATGGGTTCCCCCTTTAAGGGGTCCGACCATGTCAAGCCCCCAGACCGCGAAGGGCCAGGTAATGGGGATTGTTTGGAGGGCGGTGGGTGGCATGTGGCTTTGGTTTGCAAAAAGCTGGCAACCGGCGCAGCGTTGGACCAAGTCCTGTGCATCTGCCCGGGCCGTCGGCCAATAAAACCCTGTACGGAAGGCCTTGCTTACAAGGGCCCGGGCTGCGGCGTGGTGGCCGCCGAGTCTGGCGTGAATTTCTGCCAAAAGCTTCCAACCTTCATCTTCGGAGATGCACCTTTGAAGGACTCCGGTAGTGCTTTTTTATACAGCTCTCCCTCGTGGACCCTGTAGGCTTTAGATCGCCGCACTATGTAGCGTGCCTCATTTTGGTCCTCGGGAAGTTCCTGCCTAGTTAGGTAGGCCAAGAATGGTTCTATCCACGGGGCAATAATGGCCATTATGACGTGGGCTGAAGGTGTTATTTCGGTGGCAGAGCCTCCGATTATGTTAGAGTGTTCGGTATTGGGCATTGTGGCCGGGTCCGGACTATTGTTACCTGTGTCCCCTTACCATACCACGGATGGCTTAAACAACCTCTCTAAAAAGATGTTGGGGGGACCGCATCACGTTTTGCACCAATGCGGGCGAGGATATCTGCCGCTTGATTGTTTTCCCGAGCCTTCGAGTCCCTCGAACCGAGCTGACATCTTTAGGATGGTGTTTTGATAGGCCGCCATCTTCGGATCCTTGGCATCGAAGTCTCCATTTATTTGGGATATTGCGAGGTTCGAATCCCCACGCACCTCTAGGCGTTGGATGCCCATGGAAACTGCCATCCGAAGACCATGTAACAGGGCTTCATATTCGGCTGCGTTGTTGGAGTCTGTATACTGTATCTGCAGTATGTATTGCACTGTATCTCCGGTTGGGGACGTCGGGACAACGCCAGCCCCCAGACTAGCCAGCATTTTGGAGCCGTCGAAGTGCATGATCCAATTGGAGTATGCGCCGTACTCTTTAGGGAGTTCGGCTTCCGTCCATCCGACGACAAACTAGGCCAATACATGTGATTTAATGGCTCACCGATGTTTGTATGTTATGTCGAACGGGAGGAGCTCAATGGCCCATTTGGCAATCCGTCCCATGGCGTCACAGTTGTTTATAATATCATTAAGTGGCACTTCCGAGGCTACTATAATCGAACACTCTTGAAAGTAGTGTCGCAACTTCCGGGATGCCATGAATACCGCATAGCCTATCTTTTGATAATGTGGGTACCGTGATTTGCATGGAGTGAGGACGGTGCATACTTCGAGTGTCGCAGCTTTTGAAGAGGGAATTTATGCCCGTCCGCTTCTCGTTTGATGACGAGCACTGCGCTTACAACCTGATGAGTTGCCGCAATGTATAACAGCATTGGTCCGCCAATGATTGGTGCGTCCAGGATTGGGTTGGTTGCCAGTATGGCTTTTATTTCTTCTAATCCGTCTGTGGCAGTGTCCGTCCACTCGAAGTGTTCGATGCGTCGAAGGAGGAAATAAAGGGGTAATGCCTTTTCTCCTAAGCGGGAGAAAAGGCGGCTTAGAGCCGCCACACATCCAGTTAATTTCTAGATTTGTTTGAGGTCTGTTGGGGTAGCCAACTATGACAAAGCTCGGATTTTGGCCGGATTAGCTTCAATTCCTCTATTGGAGACAATGAAGCCCAGGAGCTTTCCGGCTGGTACGCCGAAAACGCATTTTTCCGGATTGAGCTTGATGTCGTATGTTCGGAGGTTGTCGAATGTGAGCCTCAAGTCGTCTATTAGAGAGTCGACATGTTTGGTTTTAACGACCACATCATCTACGTATGCCTCTACTATTTTGCTGATCTATTTCTCCAGACATGTCTGAATCATGCGCTCATATGTTGCGCCGACGTTTTTCAGCCCAAAAGGCATTATGTTAAAACAAAAGGGGCCGTATGGTGTGATAAATGCCGTTGCGGCTTGGTCGGACTCCGACATCTTGATTTGGTGGTAGCCGCAGTATGCGTCGAGGAAACACAATGACACATGTCCTGCGGTAGCATCGATAATTTGATCAATGCGGGGGAGGGGGAAGGGATCCTTTGGGCAAGCCTTGTGGGGGTCCTTGAAGTTGACACATAGGCGCCAGGATTTGTCCTTCTTTGGTACCATCACCAGGTTTGCTAGCCAGTTTGGGTGTTTTATTTCTCTAATGAATCCGGCCTCCGATAATTTGGCTAGTTCCTCTCCCATAGCTTGTCTCTTAGGTTCAGAGAAACACCGAAGAGCCTGCTTAACCGTCTTGAATCCCTTTAGGATATTGAGGCTGTGCTCGGCCAGCCTACGTGGGATTCCTGGCATGTCTGAGGGGTGCCAGGAGAATATGTCCCAATTCTCGCGCAGGAACTCTCGTATTGCAACGTCCATGGCGGGATTTAACTGTGCCCCGATGGAGGCTGTTTTTGTAGGGTTCGTTGTGTGGACTTGGAATTTGACTATTTCTTCCGCTGGTTTAAAAGAGGTGGACTTGGATCTCTTGTCAAGTATCACGTCGTCCCTGTCCACTGTGGAGCGTAGCGTAGTTAATTCCTCAGCCGAAAGGGCTTCAGATAATGTCTCGAGGGCCAATGCGGCTGTTTTGTTTTCGGCGTGGAGTGATGTGTCCGGACCGCTAGCAAGAGTGATCATTCTGTTGGGCCCGGGCATTTTGAGCTTCATGTACCCATAATGGGGTATGGCTTGGAAGATCGTGAACGCCTCCTGTCCTAAAAGGGTGTGGTATCCACTACTGAACGGGGCCACTTGGAATGTAATTTCTTCGGACCTATAGTTCTCCAGCATGCCGAATACCACATCTAGTGTGATTTTCCCAGCACAGCGTGCTTCCCGACTGGGGATGATTCCTCTGAAGGTTGTGCTGCTTTGCTCAATGTGGTTCCAGTCTATTTCCATTTTTTGAAGAGTTTCCTCATAAATGAGGTTTAATCCACTGCCGCCGTCCATGAGTACTTTGGTGAGTCGAAAGCCGTCCACGATTGGACTGAGGACCAGTGCAGCTGGTGCTCGGGCTGTTCGGAATTTAGGTTTGTCACTGGCATTGAAGGTAATAGTCATGTCACTCCATGGATTTATTGCTACCACGTGGCAGATTTCGGCAATGTTGCGGAGTGTTCACTTGCGCCTATTATTTGATGTGAAGGTCTCAAAGACTGTTAATACCGTATTGTTATCCCTGGGATGGTGCTCTGTGGCATCTGAGATGAGAAGATCCTCGCCGCTTTTGGCCACCTGCCGGAGTATCCAACATGCTCTAAGGTTGTGTGTTGGTATGGTATCCGCTCTACTATGAATTTTGTAGGGTTCGTTGAGCCATCCCTCCAATATGGTTCCACGCCCTATAGAGGGTTTTTGCTTCTTTATAATTAACTCGGGTGTCTTATGATAGTGCACCCTTTTACTTCGGACTGGGTGTATATTCGGAGCCGGATTATCCCAAAATTTCGTTTTGGTTTCCCAGGCACTTTCCATCGCACAGTACTTTCGTACTATGGACGCCAAGTCGGTGAAGCATGATATGTCACGGCGACTTATGGCGTTAAGGATTCCCTTATCCATGCAGTAATTGCAGAAAAGTGAGACTGTGTCTTCCTCGCGGCAGTCCTTAACCTTGTTCATCACAAGGAGGAATCTGGCCCAATAATGATGTACTATTTCATGGGGCTCTTGCCTGATGTGGGAAAGATCGTTTATGTCTATGTGGGTGGGTGGGTTTGAGTCCGAACCCCTACCCGATCTGAGACCCAGGGGCCGAGGAGTTTCCGATCTTGGAAGTTCGGATTCCGGGATGTTGCCCGATGAGTCTGGCCCGCTGCCTGACTCTAGGTTCAGGGCTTGAGTGATGTCCTCCCGTAAATGGGTATCCGGCTCAGAGAGCTCAGGAATCCGGACACAGTGAGTCCTCAAGATAGAGGAAGAATCGCCACATTGTTCCTCCACCACCGCAACATGATGGGTGACCGGTGGAGAGTTAATCTCCCTTGGATCTGGTTTAATCCCAATCCGATCATAGTCCGTAGCGACTCCCAGGGCGGCGATGCAATCCAAGAGCTCATTTAGTGAAGAGAGCTCCATTGGATCCATCTGCTCGGCGAATTACGAGCCGACGTGGAGGCTGTTTTCGATGACCCGAGAAGTCATCGTCGGTGCAGTGGTCGAACTGGCGGTCATGATGAAACTGCCAAGCCGGAGAGTTTGGCCGACAGCTAGGGCTCCTCCGGCGGTAATGTTGTTTTTAACAACGAGACGAGGCATCCTTCCTTACGGCGACGACATAGTGGAACTCTCAATGAAAGCACATATGTCGGTGTCAAAACCGGCGGATCTCGGGTAGGGGGTCCCGAACTGTGCGTCTAAGGTGGATGGTAACAGGAGGCAGGGGACACGACGTTTTACCCAGTTTCAGGCCCTCTTGATGGAGGTAAAACCCTACGTCCTGCTTGATTATTCTTGATAATATGAGTAGTACAAGAGTTGATCTACCACGAGATCGGAGAGGCTAAACCCTAGAAGCTAGCCTATGGTATGTTTGTATGTTGTCCTACGGACTAAAACCCTCCGGTTTATATAGACACCGGAGGGGGCTAGGGTTACACAAGGTCGGTTACAAAGGAGGAGATATACATATCCGTATTGCCTAGCTTGCCTTCCACGCCAAGTAGAGTCCCATCCGGACACGGGACGAAGTCTTCAATCTTGTGTCTTCATAGTCCAATAGTTCGGCCAAAGGATATAGTCCGGCTGTCCGGATACCCCCTAATCCAGGACTCCCTCAGGTATAATCATATCTTAGTTGTTGTTGATTACGTTACTAAGTGGGTAGAAGCTATTCCAACTAGTAGTGCTGATCATAACACCTCTATTAAGATGCTTAAAGAAGTTATTTTTCTAAGGTTTGGAGCCCCTAGATACTTAATGACTGATGGTGGTTCACATTTTATTCATGGTGCCTTTCATAAAATGCTTGCTAAGTTTGATGTTAATCATAGAATTGCATCTCCTTATCACCCACAGTCTAGTGGCCAAGTAGAACTGAGCAATAGAGAGCTTAAATTAATTTTGCAAAAGACTGTTAATAGATCTAGAAAGAATTGGTCCAAGAAACTTGCTGATGCATTATGGGCTTATAGAACTGCATACAAGAATCCTATGGGTATGTCTCCGTATAAAATGGTTTATGGTAAAGCTTATCACTTACCTCTCGAACTAGAACATAAGGCATATTGGGCCATTAAAGATCTCAACTATGACTTCAAACTTGACAGTGAGAAGAGGCTTTTTGACATTAGCTCACTTGATGAATGGAGAGCCCAGGCTTATGAGAATGCCAAACTGTTTAAAGAAAAGGTTAAAAGATGGCATGATAAAAGGATACAAAAACGTGAGTTTAACGTAGGTGATTATGTATTGTTATACAACTCTCGTTTAAGATTTTTGCAGGCAAACTCCTCTCTAAATGGGAAGGTCCTTACGTCATCGAGGAGGTCTATCATTACGGTGCCATAAAAATCAACAACTTCGAAGGTACAAATCCGAGGGTGGTGAACGGTTAAAGAATCAAACATTATATCTCAGGTAATCCCATAAATGTTGGAACTGATGTTATTGAAGCTCTAACCCCGGAGGAATACATAAGGGACACTTTCCAGAACATTTCAGACTCCAAAAAGGAATAGGTACGTGGTACGGTAAGTAAACCGACTCCAGAACAGTTCTAATGGCAATTTTTCTCCATTTTGGATTAGGGGGTCTCCGGATTGCCTGACTATATCCTTTGGCCGGACTGTTTGACTATGAAGATACAAGATTGAAGACTTCGTCTCGTGTCCGGATGGGACTCTACTTGGCGTGGAAGGCAAGATAGGCAGTACAGATATGGATATCTCCTCCTTTGTAACCGACCTTGTGTAACCCTAGCCCCCTCTGGTGTCTATATAAACCGGAGGGTTTTAGTCCGTAGGACAACATACAATCATACCATAGGCTAGCTTCTAGGGTTTAGCCTCTCCGATCTCGTGGTAGATCAACTCTTGTAATACCCATATCATCAAGAATAAATCAATCATGACGTAGGGTTTTACCTCCATCAAGAGGGCCCGAACCTGGGTAAAACATCGTGTCCCCTGCCTCCTGTTACCATCCACCTTAGACGCACAGTTCGGGACCCCCTACCCGAGATCCGCCGGTTTTGACACCGACATTGGTGCTTTCATTGAGAGTTCCTCTGTGTCGTCACCGTTAGGCTCGATGGATCCTACTATCATCGATAGCGATGCAGTCCAGGGTGAGACTTTTCTCCCCGGACTGATCTTTGTGTTCGGTAGCTTCGCATTGTGGGCCAACTCGCTTGGCCATCTGGAGCAGATCGAAAGTTATGCCCCTGGCCACCAGGTCAGGTTTGGAAGCTTAGATAACATGGCCGATATCCGTGGAGACTTGATCTTCGACGGATTCGAGCCCCTGCCTTGTGCGCCACGCGATCACGATAAGTACGATTTAGCTCTACCATCGGACCGTATTCAGGAGATCGCACCGGCAGCCGCTTCGAGCCTCAATTCGGAGCCAGTTGCGCCATCCATGGACGGGTGGATAGACCCCGTCATGGAGGCCGTATCCTCAGCGGCGATCGAGCCAAATATCGACCTTACCCTTCATGAGAGCCGTGTTGCTAAACTACCGGATCCTTCTCCGGCCATGGACTCCAAACCGCCTGCGCTCGTTCCTGTCGAATCCGATCGAGCGCCGATCATGGAGTTTACCTCCGCGGATATTTTTCAGCACTCGCCCTTTGGCGACATACTGAACTCATTAAGGTCTCTCTCCTTGTCAGGAAAGTCCTGGCCGAACTACGTCCGGCAGGATTGGGATGCGGATGACGAAGAAATTCACCGCCCACCCACTACCCACTTAGTAGCCACTATCGATGACTTAACCGACATGCTCGACTTTGACTCCGAAGGCATCAACGGTATGGACGACGATGCGGGAGGCGAAGAGGAACCACTACCTACAGGGCACTGGACGCCCACTTCGTCACATGACGTATACATGGTGGACACACCCAAAGAAAGCAACAACGAGGAACGGAAGGACGCAGCGAAGGGTTGTTCCCTCGAGAAGCAGTCAAAGTAGCGGCGTAAACGCCGCTCCAAATCCCGCCTCGGCAGAAATAACGATCATATAGACCCAGCGTTAGAGCAGGGTGAACCATTGCCCGACCACGGCAACACGGAAAATCAAGCCGAACAATCCAACCCCGTCGAAGATAACAGTTCGGACGACATCACACCGGATAGGCGCCAGGAGCAACATAATGCCCACTAAAGGCTTGTTGCCATGGCGAGGAGTCTGAAAAAACAGAAGCAAAGGCTCAAGGCTGCACAAGACACACTCAAAATCAAATGGAGTGAAGTACTTAACACTCCAGCGAAGTACGGCAGTAATCGCCACACCAAGAGCTATCCAAAGCGGAAGTTGCTACCTGAATTGGATGAGGAGGCCTTAGATCCTCCACAATTAAAAAATAAAACGGCCATCCGGTCGGATATACGACCTCATAGCCAACATAAAGCGGCAAACGACGCCGCACATAAACCAGTACGTGATCCGCGTAAGGGCTCGCATCAAAAGGACGACGCAACCAGATCCATCTATGGACCACGCAAGCGCACTCCAACATACAATGCAACACAAAAAACGTCCGAACACCACGGTACACCCAAATAGAGGGGTGTCGCACACCCTCTATGTTTCACCGATGAGGTGTTGGATCATGAATTTCCAGAGGGATTCAAACCCATAAACATAGAGGCGTACGAAGGAAGAACAGACCCTGGGGTCTGGATTGAGGACTACATCCTCCATATCCATATGGCTCGAGGAGATGATCTCCACGCCATCAAGTACTTACCCCTCAAGCTCAAAGGGCCATCTCGGCACTGGCTTAAAAGCCTCCCCGAAAACTCCATCGGAAGCTAGGAAGAGCTCGAAGACGCCTTTCGGGCAAATTTTCCAGGGACATATGTCCGACCACCGGATGCAGACGATTTAAGTCATATAACTCAACAGCCCGGCGAGTCAGCCCGAAAACTTTGGAACAGGTTCCTCACTAAAAAGAACCAAATAGTCGATTGTCCGAACGCCAAAGCCTTAGCAGCTTTCAAGCATAGCGTTCGAGACGAGTGGCTCGCCAGACACCTCGGTCAAGAAAAGCCGAGAACAATGGCAGCATTAACAAGCCTCATGACCCGTGTTTGCGCGAGCGAGGACAGCTGGTTAGCCCGATGCAGCACCAACGACCCAAGTACATCCGAAGTCAGGGATGGGAACGGGAAATCACGACGCAGCAAGAATAAGCGCCGGAATAAAGAAGACAACCCGAAGAGCACGGCGGTAAACGCCGGATTTAGAAGCTCTCAGCCAGGGCAGCAGAAGCCGCCCTGCAAAGGCAACAGAGACGAATTGTCCAGCCTAAACAAAATTCTGGACCAAATATGTCAGATCCATAGCACCCCGGATAAACCTGCAAATCATACCCACAGAGAATGTTGGGTCTTCAAACAGTCCGGCAAGCTCAACGCCGGACACAAGGGGCAGGATACACCAAGTGAAGACGACACTAGTAGAAAAGGGACCTTTAGTCCCGGTTCATAAGGGCCTTTAGTCCCGGTTCTGGAACCGGGACTAAAGGGTCGTTACTAAAGCCTCTCCCTTTAGTCCCGGTTCTTATACGAACCGGGACTAAAGGCCCTCCACGTGGACGCTGCCTGGAGGTCCACCTTTAGTCCCGGTTGGTAATACCAACCGGTACTAAAGGAAATTTTATGATTTTAAAAAAAAAGTTATTTTCAAATTTCTGAATTATTTTAACCTCTAATCTCTAATCACCCCTCATCACTACTCAATTTAACCTCTAATCTCTAATCACCCCTCATCATTCCAAGTCATCTAACTTCCCGGACGGTCACCCATCCTCTCACTACTCCACTCTTGAGCACGCTTAACTTCCGGGTTCTATTCTCCCTCGTTTCCAAGTCTACACTTGTTGTTTTCCTGACAATAGTAAGATGTCAATCCTATTAACCCTCAGGAATTTAGCTTGAGCATGAAGTCACACATTTCACTGTTTGAGTTTGAAACTATTGTTCTAAAAAACAATAATTATTTAGTAACACTAATATTTCTTGAATAAGTAGTTTGACCATAGTTTGACCATAGTTTGACCAGATTTGACCAAAATACAAAAAAACTGAAATAATTATTTAGTAACACTAATATTTCTTGAGTAAGTAGTTTGACCATTGTTTGACCACAGTTTGACCAGATTTGACCAAAATTCAAAAAAACTGAAATAATTATTTAGTAACACTAATATTCTTGAATAATTATTTAGTAACACTAATATTCTTGAATAATTATTTAGTAACACTAATACTTCTTGAATAAGTAGTTTAACCATAGTTTGACCAGATTTAACAAAAATTCAAAAAAAACTGAAATTTGAGAATAACTTTTTTTCTGACATCGTATGCAAAAGTTATAGCCGTTTTACATTTTCCCTGCACTTTTTGCAAAACATGTCCAAATTTAAGTTTTTAAATTTTCCTAACTAGTAGATGTGGTAACATAACTACATCTCGAAGGATTTTAACTTTTGAAGTTTTTATCATTTTCTTTTGCTTTTTACAAAACTGAAAAGGCGATACACCGGGGGGTAGGGTTTGAAAATTGGACCATTAGTACCGGTTCGTGGCACGAACCGGTACTAAAGGTCTCAACCCCATTAGTACCGGTTCGTGGCACGAACCGGTACTAAAGGTTAGACCTTTAGTACCGGTTCGTGCCACGAATCGGTACTAATGGGCATCGCACCCTTTAGTACTGGTTCGTGGCACCAACCGGGACTAAATGTCCCATTTGAACTGGGAGTAATGCCTTTATGGTGCCCTCGCCGCTCGAACCGGGACTAATACTCACATTAGTC
>NC_041382.1:45376034-45389900 GCF_002162155.2 Triticum dicoccoides
CGATACACCGGGGGGTAGGGTTTGAAAATTGGACCATTAGTACCGGTTCGTGGCACGAACCGGTACTAAAGGTCTCAACCCCATTAGTACCGGTTCGTGGCACCAACCGGGACTAAATGTCCCATTTGAACTGGGAGTAATGCCTTTATGGTGCCCTCGCCGCTCGAACCGGGACTAATACTCACATTAGTCCCGGTTCATAGCACAACCGGGATTAATGCTCTTTTCCGGCCGAACGAAAGCCCTGTTTTCTACTAGTGCGAGGATGAGCCTCGCAAGCAAAGCACAGAAGAACAGAAGAAATTCCCACCGGAAGTCAAAACAGTCAACGTGGTATACGTGATAAAAGGGAGAAACAAAAGCGGCACCTTTAGAGGAACATGCCCCAGGGCCTATCACCGCGGAGCTCCGCCACTGGTCGTCCCAACCGATCACCTTCGACCATCGGGATTACTCGGCAAGTATCCGGCGTGCAGGATGGGCTGCCTTGGTATTAGATCCAATAATTGATGGATACCACTTCACCCGAGTCCTGATGGACGGCGGCAGCAGTTTAAGTCTGATATATCAGGACACAGTCCTCAAAATGGGGATAGACCCAACAAAAAATTGCCGCAGCAATGCTACCTTTAAAGGAGTAATGCCAGGCCCGGAGGCTCACTCCATGGGCTCCCTGCTACTAGAGGTTATACTCGGCTTCCCCGATAACTTCCGCAGCGAAAATTTAACTTTCCACGTCGCTCCGTTCCAAAGTGGCTATCAAGCACTACTCGGACGCGAAGCTTTCGCTCGCTTTAACGCAATACCGCATTACGCTTCCCTCAAGCTTAAGATGCCCGGTCCACGCGGCATCATTATAGTAAATGGAAATATTGAGCGCTCCTTGCACGCCGAAGACGGTGCGGCCGCCGCACACTAAACAGCCTCACCAACTCAAGCATTTGACAGGTCGTTAAGACCATGGACACGGCTAGACGAGTCCGGCTCAGCTATATGTAATTAATACAGGTTTGATGGCTATACCCCTATTACAATACAAGGGGCTCAACGCGCATGCAAAAGTGGCAATAAGGCTCACCTTTACTCATTTTCAACTATATATTGTTTATTTAGTATAACTTAACTTTTGCACGGCAACTTTTTGTTGGGTTTCGTAGTAATTTCAAAAAAATTCCTACGCACACGCAAGATCATGTGATGCATAGCAATGAGAGGGGAGAGTGTTGTCTACGTACCCACGCAGACCGACTGCGGAAGCGTTGACGCAACGTAGAGGAAGTAGTCGTACGTCTTCACGATCCAACCGATCAAGTACCGAAACTACGGCACCTCCGAGTTCGAGCACACGTTCAGCTCGATGACGATCCGCGGACTCCGATCCAGCAAAGTGTCGGGGAAGAGTTCCGTCAGCACGACGGCGTGGTGACGATCTTGATGCACTACAGCAGCAGGGCTTCGCCTAAACTCCGCTACAGTATTATCGAGGAATATGGTGGCTGGGGGCACTGCACAAGGCTAAGGAATAGATCACGTGGATCAACTTGTGTGTTCTAGGGTGCCTCTACCTCAGTATATAAAGGACTAGAGGGGGGAGGCTGGCCGGCCAAGGTGTGGCGCGCCAGGAGAATCCTAGTCCCTCTGGGAGTAGGATTCCCCCCCAGTCCTAGTTGGAATAGGATTCGCGGAGGGGGAAAAGAGAGGGAGGAGGCTGGCCACCTCTCCTAGTCCTAATAGGACTAGGGGAGGGAGGGTGGCGCGCAGCCCATCTAGGGAAGCCCCTTCTCTTTTCCACTAAGGCCCACAAAGGCCCATATAGCTCCCCGGGGGGTTCCGGTAACCTCCCGGTACTCCGGTAAAATCCCGATTTCACCCGGAACACTTCTGATATCCAAACATAGGCTTCCAATATATCAATCTTTACGTCTTGACCATTTCGAGATTCCTCGTCATGTCCGTGATCACATCCGGGACTCCGAACAACCTTCGGTACATCAAAATGTATAAACTCATAATATAACTGTCATCGTAACCTTAAGCGTGCGGACCCTACGGGTTCGAGAACAATGTAGACATGACCGAGACACGTCTCCGGTCAGTAACCAATAGCGGGACCTGGATGCCCATATTGGCTCCTAGATATTCTACGAAGATCTTTATCGGTCAGACCGCATAACAACATACGTTGTTCCCTTTGTCATCGGTATGTTACTTGCCCGAGATTCGATCGTCGGTATCCAATACCTAGTTCAATCTCGTTACCGGCAAGTCTCTTTACTCGTTCCGTAATACATCATCCCGCAACTAACTCATTTAGTTGCAATGCTTGCAAGGCTTAAGTGATGTGCATTACCGAGAGGGCCCAGAGATACCTCTCCGACAATCGAAGTGACAAATCCTAATCTCGAAATACGCCAACCCAACATCTACCTTTGGAGACACCTGTAATGCTCCTTTATAATCACCCAGTTACGTTGTGACGTTTGGTAGCACCCAAAGTGTTCCTCCGGAAAACGGGAGTTGCATAATCTCATAGTCATAGGAACATGTAAATGTCATGAAGAAAAGCAATAGCAACATACTAAACGATCGGGTGCTAAGCTAATGGAATGGGTCATGTCAATCAGATCATTCTCTTAATGATGTGATCTCGTTAATCAAATAACAACACTTTGTTCATGGTTAGGAAACATAACCATCTTTGATTAATGAGCTAGTCAAGTAGAGGCATACTAGTGACACTAAGTTTGTCTATCTATTCACACATGTATTATGTTTCCGGTTAATACAATTCTAGCATGAATAATAAACATTTATCATGATTATAAGGAAATAAATAATAACTTTATTATTGCCTCTAGGGCATATTTCCTTCAGTCTCCCACGTGCACTAGAGTCAATAATCTAGATTACACCGTAATGATTCTAACACCCATGGAGCCTTGGTGCTGATCATGTTTTGCTCGTGGAAGAGGCTTAGTCAACGGGTCTGCAACATTCAGATCCGTATGTATCTTGCAAATCTCTATGTCTCCCACCTGGACTAGATCCCGGATGGAATTGAAGCGCCTCTTGATGTGCTTGGTTCTCTTGTGAAATTTGGATTCCTTTGCCAAGGCAATTGCACCAGTATTGTCACAAAAGATTTTCATTGGACCCGATGCACTAGGTATGACACCTAGATCGGATATGAACTCCTTCATCCAGACTCCTTCATTTGCCGCTTGCGAAGCAGCTATGTACTCCGCTTCACATGTAGATCCCGCTACGATGCTTTGTTTAGAACTGCACCAACTAACAGCTCCTCCATTTAATATAAACACGTATCCAGTTTGCGATTTAGAATCATCCGGATCAGTGTCAAAGCTTGCAACAACATAACCATTTACGACGAGCTCTTTGTCACCTCCATATATGAGAAGCATATCCTTAGTCCTTTTCAGGTATTTCTGGATGTTCTTGACCGCTGTCCAGTGATCCACTCCTGGATTACTTTGGTACCTCCTTGCTAGACTTATAGCAAGGCACACATCAGGTCTGGTACACAGCATTGCATACATGATAGAGCCTATGGCTGAAGCATAGGGAACATCTTTCATCTTCTCTCTATCTTCTGCAGTGGTCGGGCATTGAGTCCGACTCAACTTTACACCTTGTAACACAGGCAAGAACCCTTTCTTTGCTTGATCCATTTTGAACTTCTTCAAAATTTTGTCAAGGTATGTTGTTTGTGAAATTCCAATTAAGCGTTTTGATCTATCTCTCTAGATCTTAATGCCTAATATGTAAGCAGCTTCACCGAGGTCTTTCATTGAAAAACTCTTATTCAAGTATCCCTTTATGCTATCCAGAAATTCTATATCATTTCCAATTAATAATATGTCATCCATATATAATATCAGAAATGCTACAGAGCTCCCACTCACTTTCTTGTAAATACAGGCTTCTCCAAAAGTCTGTATAAAACCAAATGCTTTGATCACACTATCAAAACGTTTATTCCAACTCCGAGAGGCTTGCACCAGTCCATAAATGGATCGCTGGAGCTTGCACACTTTGTTAGCTCCCTTTGGATCAACAAAACCTTCTGTTTGCATCATATACAACTCTTCTTCTAGAAATCCATTCAGGAATGCAGTTTTCACATCCATCTGCCAAATTTCATAATCATAAAATGCGGCAATTGCTAACATGATTCGGACAGACTTAAGCATCGCTACGGGTGAGAAGGTCTCATCGTAGTCAATCCCTTGAACTTGCCGAAAACCTTTTGCGACAAGTCGAGCTTTGTAGACAGTAATAGTACCGTCAGCGTCAATCTTCTTCTTGAAGATCCATTTATTCTCAATTGCTTGCCGATCATCGGGCAAGTCAACCAAAGTCCATACTTTGTTCTCATACATGGATCCCATCTCAGATTTCATGGCTTCGAGCCACTTTGCGGAATCTGGGCTCACCATTGCTTCTTCATAGTTCGTAGGTTCATCATGATCAAGCATCATGACTTCCAGAACGGGATTACCGTACCACTCTGGCGCGGATCTTACTCTGGTTGATCTACGAGGTTCAGTAGTATCTTGTTCTGAAGTTTCATGATCATTATCATTAACTTCCTCACTAACTGGTGTAGGTGTCACAGGAACAGTTTCCTGTGATGTACTACTTTCCAATAAGGGAGCAGGTACAGTTACCTCGTCAAGTTCTACTTTCCTCCCACTCACTTCTTTCGAGAGAAACTCCTTCTCTAGAAAGTTTCCGAATTTAGCAACAAAAGTATTGCCTTCGGATTTGTGATAGAAGGTGTATCCAATAGTTTCCTTTGGATATCCTATGAAGACACATTTCTCCGATTTGGGTTCGAGCTTATCAGGTTGAAGCTTTTTCACATAAGCATCGCAGCCCCAAACTTTTAGAAACGACAACTTTGGTTTCTTGCCAAACCACAGTTCATAAGGTGTCTTCTCAACGGATTTTGATGGTGCCCTATTTAACGTGAATGCGGCCGTCTCTAGAGCGTATCCCCAAAACGATAGCGGTAAATCAGTAAGAGACATCATAGATCGCACCATATCCAGTAAAGTACGATTACGACGTTCGGACACACCATTACGCTGAGGTGTTCTGGGTGGCGTGAGTTGCGAAACTATTCCACAATTTTTCAAATGTACACCAAACTCGTAACTCAAATATTCTCCTCCACGATCAGATCGTAGAAACTTTATTTTCTTGTTACGATGATTTTCAACTTCACTCTGAAATTCCTTGAACTTTTCAAATGTTTCAGACTTATGTTTCATTAAGTAGATATACCCATATCTGCTTAAATCATCTGTGAAGGTGAGAAAATAACGATATCCGCCACGAACCTCAATATTCATCGGACCACATACATCTGTATGTATGATTTCCAACAAATCTGTTGCTCTCTCCATAGTACCGGAGAACGGTGTTTTGGTCATCTTGCCCATGAGGCACGGTTCGCAAGTACCAAGTGATTCATAATCAAGTGGTTCCAAAAGTCCATCAGTATGGAGTTTCTTCATGCGCTTTACACCGATATGACCTAAACGGCAGTGCCACAAGTTGCACTATCATTATCAACTCTGCATCTTTTGGCTTCAACATTATGAATATGTGTATTACTACTATCGAGATTCAATAAGAATAGACCACTCTTCAAGGGTGCATGACCATAAAAGATATTACTCATATAAATAGAACAACCATTATTCTCTGATTTAAATGAATAACCGTCTCGCATTAAACAAGATCCAGATATAATGTTCATACTCAACGCTGGCACCAAATAACAATTATTTAGGTCTAATACTAATCCCGAAGGTAGATGTAGAGGTAGCATGCCGACCGCGATCACATCGACTTTGGAACCGTTTCCCACGCGCATCGTCACCTCGTCCTTAACCAATCTTCGCTTAATCCGTAGTCCCTGTTTCGAGTTGCAAATATTAGCAACAGAACCAGTATCAAATACCCAGGTGCTACTGCGAGCATTAGTAAGGTACACATCAATAACATGTATATCACATATACTTTTGTTCACCTTGCCATCCTTCTTATCCGCCAAATACTTGGAGCAGTTCCGCTTCCAGTGGCCAGTCTGCTTGCAATAGAAGCACTCAGTTTCAGGCTTAGGTCCAGACTTGGGTTTCTTCTCTTGAGCAGCAACTGGCTTGCCGTTCTTCTTGAAGTTCCCCTTCTTCTTTCCTTTACCCTTTTTCTTGAAACTAGTGGTCTTGTTGACCATCAACACTTGATGCTCCTTCTTGATTTCTACCTCCGCAGCTTTTAGCATCGCGAAGAGCTCGGGAATAGTCTTGTTCATCCCTTGCATATTATAGTTCATCACGAAGCTCTTGTAGCTTGGTGGCACCAATTGAAGAATTCTGTCAATGACGCAATCATCTGGAAGATTAACTCCCAATTGAATCAAGTGATTATTATACCCAGACATTTTGAGTATATGCTCACTGACAGAACTGTTCTCCTCCATCTTGCGGCTATAGAACTTATTGGAGACTTCATATCTCTCAATCCGGGCATTTGCTTGAAATATTAACTTCAACTCCTGGAACATCTCATATGCTCCATGACGTTCAAAACGTCGTTGAAGTCCCGATTCTAAGCCATAAAGCATGGCACACTGAACTATCGAGTAGTCATCAGCTTTGCTCTGCCAGACGTTCATAACATCCGGCGTTGCTCCTGCAGCAGGCCTGGCACCCAGCGGTGCTTCCAGGACGTAATTCTTCTTTGCAGCAATGAGGATAATCCTCAAGTTACGGACCCAGTCCGTGTAATTGCTACCATCATCTTTCAACTTTGCTTTCTCAAGGAACGCATTAAAATTCAACGGAACAACAGCACGAGCCATCTATCTACAACCAAACATAAACGAGCAAGATACTAATCAGGTACTAAGTTTCATGATAAATTTAAGTTCAGTTAATCAAATTAATCCTCTAAGTGATTACGTGATCGAAATCAACTAAACCATAACCAATCATCACGTGAGATGGAGTAGTTTTCAATGGTGAACATCGTTATGTTGATCATATCTACTATATGATTCACGCTCGACCTTTCGGTCTCTGTGTTCCGAGGCCATATCTGTATATGCTTGGCTCGTCAAGTATAACCTTAGTATTCCGCATGTGCAACTGTTTTGCACCCGTTGTATTTGAACGTAGAACCTATCACACCCGATCATCACGTGGTGTCTCAGCACGAAGAACTTTCGCAACGGTGCATACTCAGGGAGAACACTTCTTGATAATTAAGTGAGAGATCATCTTATAATGCTACCGTCAATCAAAGCAAGATAAGATGCATAAAAGGATAAACATCACATGCAATCAATATAAGTGATATGATATGGTCATCATCATCTTGTGCTTGTGATCTCCATCTCCGAAGCACCGTCGTGATCACCATCGTCACCGGCGTGACACCTTGATCTCCATCGTAGCATCGTTGTCGTCTCGCCAAGTTTATGCTTCTACGACTATCGCTACCGCTTAGTGATAAAAGTAAAGCATTACATCGCGATTGCATTGCATACAATAAAACGACAACCATATGGCTCCTGCCAGTTGCCGATAACTCGGTTACAAAACATGATCATCTCATACAATAAAATTCAGCATCATGCCTTGACCATATCACATCACAACATGCCCTGCAAAAACAAGTTAGACGTCCTCTACTTTGTTGTTGCAAGTTTTACGTGGCTGCTACGGGCTTAAGCAAGAACCAATCTCACCTACGCATCAAAACCACAACGATAGTTTGTCAAATAGACTCCGTTTTAACCTTCGCAAGGACCGGGTGTAGCCACACTTGGTTCAACTAAAGTTGGAGAGACTGTCGCCCGCAAGCCACCTATGTGCAAAGCACGTCGGGGAAACCGGTCTCGCGTAAGCGTACGCGTAATGTTGGTCCGGGTCGTCTCGTCCAACAATGCCGCCGAACCAAAGTATGACATGCTGGTAGGCAGTATGACTTATATCACCCACAACTCACTTGTGTTCTACTCGTGCATATAACATTAACATAAATAACCTAGGCTCGGATGCCACTGTTGGGTTTCGTAGTAATTTCAAAAAAATTCCTACGCACACGCAAGATCATGTGATGCATAGCAATGAGAGGGGAGAGTGTTGTCTACTTACCCACGCAGACCGACTGCGGAAGCAGTGACGCAACATAGAGGAAGTAGTCGTACGTCTTCACGATCCAACCGATCAAGTACCGAAACTATGGCACCTCCGAGTTCGAGCACACGTTCAGCTCGATGACGATCCGCGGACTCCGATCCAGCAAAGTGTCGGGGAAGAGTTCCGTCAGCACGACGGCGTGGTGACGATCTTGATGCACTACAGCAGCAGGGCTTCGCCTAAACTCCGCTACAGTATTATCGAGGAATATGGTGGCTGGGGGCACCGCACACGGCTAAGGAATAGATCACGTGGATCAACTTGTGTGTTCTAGGGTGCCTCTACCTCAGTATATAAAGGACTAGAGGGGGGAGGCTGGCCGGCCAAGGTGTGGCGCACCAGGAGAGTCCTACTCCCTCTGGGAGTAGGATTCCCCCCCCCCCCCAATCCTAGTTGGAATAGGATTCGCGGAGGGGGAAAAGAGAGGGAGGAGGCCGGCCACCTCTCCTAGTCCTAATGGGACTAGGGGAGGTAGGGTGGCATGCAGCCCATCCAGGGCAGCCCCTTCTCTTTTCCACTAAGGCCCACAAAGGCCCATATAGCTCCCCGGGGGGTTCCGGTAACCTCCCGGTACTCCGGTAAAATCCCGATTTCACCCGGAACACTTCCGATATCCAAACATAGGCTTCCAATATATCAATATTTACATCTCGACCATTTCGAGACTCCTCGTCATGTCCGTGATCACATCCGGGACTCCGAACAACCTTCGGTACATCAAAATGTATAAACTCATAATATAACTGTCATCGTAACCTTAAGCGTGCGGACCCTATGGGTTCGAGAACAATGTAGACATGACCGAGACACGTCTCCGGTCAATAACCAATAGCGGGACCTGGATGCCCATATTGGATCCTACATATTCTACGAAGATCTTTATCGGTCAGACCGCATAACAACATACGTTGTTCCCTTTGTCATCGGTATGTTACTTGCCCGAGATTTGATCGTCGGTATCCAATACCTAGTTCAATCTCGTTACCGGCAAGTCTCTTTACTCGTTCCGTAATACATCATCCCGCAACTAACTCATTTAGTTGCAATGCTTGCAAGGCTTAAGTGATGTGCATTACCGAGAGGGCCCAGAGATACCTCTCCGACAATCGGAGTGACAAATCCTAATCTCGAAATACGCCAACCCAACATCTACCTTTGGAGACACCTGTAATGCTCCTTTATAATCACCCAGTTACGTTGTGACGTTTGGTAGGACCCAAAGTGTTCCTCCGACAAACGGGAGTTGCATAATCTCATAGTCATAGGAACATGTAAATGTCATGAAGAAAAGCAATAGCAACATACTAAACGATCGGGTGCTAAGCTAATGGAACGGGTCATGTCAATCAGATCATTCTCTTAATGATGTGATCTCGTTAATCAAATAACAACACTTTGTTCATGGTTAGGAAACATAACCATCTTTGATTAATGAGCTAGTCAAGTAGAGGCATACTAGTGACACTAAGTTTGTCTATGTATTCACACATGTATTATGTTTCCGGTTAATACAATTCTAGCATGAATAATAAACATTTATCATGATTATAAGGAAATAAATAATAACTTTATTATTGCCTCTAGGGCATATTTCCTTCACTTTTCAATTAAGTTCCTCTCTTTTTCAGATGACCATCGTGCTACACCCGTCCAGGATACGACACAACGGAACACAGGCGCAGACGTGCAGCAGGGACCCGTTCCATGGATTCTTTGTAGATTAAGACCCTGCGTAAACATTTTTTATTGTCTCTTGTTGATTTACATCCCTCGGATTCTTAGTACAACCGAGAAGGATGCTGACGTCTTGGCATGTGGCCACGCCAGAATAATGCACGTACCTGGACACCAGGGGCTTATTACAAAGGGTACTGTTTAGACCTGGTTTACACCATAAAGACCGAATACCTTTGGGAGTGTTCGGTGTCGCGAGTTTGGCCTTATATGCATCAGCTCCAAATCATGTCTTTGGTCAAATATTGGGTTTGCCCGGCTCCTGTGTTTTGTTGCCTTATGTTCCGCTCTATCGGGTAAGGTGGCACCAGGAGAACTACTGCGATTGTGCCCTGGTTCATCCGGACGAGCACCTCAGTAGAGAAAGCCGAAAACTGACTGTCATGATATAGCATGAGACTGGTCAACCACTCGATGACCTAGTGGAATCTTTGGGATTCTTCCGCATTAACGAAGGGCTGTTTCCCGGCCAGGCATGTACGCACCCCGAATCCGGACGAGTGCGGAGCCACCAGGGGCTATCTAGTAGCCCCACTATCAAACTCCTCTGGCTAAGTGAAAGTGTTAAAGCATCATAGTCCGGTTGCCTAGTTCACTGCGCCATCACCTCCTTAATAGGACCAAGACGTTGGATTAAGTGTGAATACGCATCTTCTGCGAACACCCCCGAATTATATGCGTGGGGGCTAAAGCCGATGACTGCAATCTTTCAGGTTATATACATGTATACATAAACGGCCGCACAGGAGGCATCACAATACTTTCGGGCAAAAGTATAAATATAGCCTTGATAAATTCAACAAAACGTTGTTTTTACAATGGGAATACATGTCACTCAAACATAACATTCTTCGAGCACTGGGCCTCTATCGAACGAGCGCCCTCAAGAACTTCTTCAAAATAGTGCTCGGCAGCCACTCGGCCTATGGCCGAACCCTGCGCCGCGATAGTGGTGGCATCCATCTCTGCCCAGTATGTTTTAACATGGGCAAGGGCCATCCGCGAGCCTTCTATGCATGCCGACCTCTTCATCGCATTGATGCGTGGCACCGCACCAAGGAACTGCTGCACCAAGCTAAAATAGCTATTCGGCTTCGGCCTTTCTGGCCACAGATGATCCACGACAGACCCCATGGCGCGTCTGGACAATCTATTGAGTTTGGCCCATTCGGCAAGCTGATCAGTCAATGGAAGTGGACGCTCTGGAACGTTCAATTGCGACCAGAATAGCTTGTCCACTTCATGATATGTTTGATCTCGGAAGTATTCGGCCGCATTGACCGAACTCCACAGCCGATCCAGAGGGGCATACCGCGGATCGCCGAACTTCCTCCGCAGCATAAAGGGCTTCCCAGCCACAATGTCCCCGGCTTCATGCAGTTCCTCCTTCTTTGCTCTCATTGCAGAGCGGGTGTCTTTAGTCGCCATTGTGGACTTTTCGAGGTTCGTAGCCTTCGCCCGGTTTCTTCTTCAAGAAACTGGCAGCGGTCGGCAGTGTCTTTTAACTTCATAGCCATTTTGGCCATCTTCTCTTTGCTCTCGCTATGCGCGGCCTTCTCGGCTCTCAACTCTTCGGCCGCCTTCAAAGCGGCCGCATTACTACTCCTTGCTTGCTCCTTGGCTCGGGCAAGCTCCGCCCGCAAGGCCTCCACGGTGGTAGCTCCATCTGCAGTCACAACATATTAAAGATACTGGCATCACGCTGCTCTTACTATGTGACATCCACTATAAATATCACCTACCCTGGGCCTCATCAAGCCGCTTGTTAACAAGCTCGATGTCGGCATCCGCCGCATCCAGTTGCCGCTTTAGTTCGGCAACCCCATCAGTCCGGCTAGCCACTGGAGCTTCAGACACTTGCACATAACGGCAGTCTGGTTATTACTTGGGACTACGATCCTCTGTTCGCCACCGTTCTCGACGACAACCAGAGTCTCAGGGGCTACTATCTACACAGGGCGCACCTAAAAATGTGCAGTACTACATCAAATGCATATCATTCCACGTACCTCAAAGCCCGTCAGTAGACTCATAAAGGCTTCATGCAACCCGTTTTTGGCAGACGAAATCCTTTCAATCACCGTACACATTAATGTACGGTGCTCTTCTGAGATAGTCGCTCGCTCTAGCAGACCCTTCAGTACGTCCGACCGCATACCAGGTGGTGCCGGACTCTTTTGATTGCTCTCTTCAAGAGCCGGATACTGAGGGCTTCGGGTGACCATGGGATTACCTTCTGGCCTTGCCGGATCCGGAGAAACTCTCCATGACGACACTTCAAGGTCGCCCGCTTCTTGAGCCAAGGAGTCCGGGGGAGGCGTTTCGCTCTCCATCAAATCCGGAAGAAGATCCCCCGAAGACGAGCTCTGCTGAGAAGGGCTCCGATCCGAACTGCAAGATAGATGCTTCAGTTATCTTCCTCAGAAGTAAGGTAGTATATCTTCACTATTAAGTACTTTTTGATTACTTACAGCTCATTAGAGGGCTGATCCCCGCACGGACTTTGTGCAGCAAGAGCACCTTCCAAGGCGGGACCCTCTGGTGGAGTTTTCTTCTCCCGTTTGGAAACCTTGGTTTCCGGATCATCAGAGGTAGTCCTCTTCCTCCCCCGAGGCAAGGGAATGTCAGATTCCTTCCCTTGGTTGTCCTCCCTCACGGAGGCGCTCGTTCCCTCGGTTGGAATAGGTAGCGGTGGGGGCCCACTTTCGCCCTCTTTATTCCCCCTTCATCTTCCTTTGAGGGCACCAGGCAAGGTGCTGGCTCGAGCATCTTTTCCAGCACCAGATTGTCCAAGCCTTCGGGAAGGGGGGCCGAACACCGGATCATCTTCGCCTTTGTTATCCAGTCCTAGTCAAAAAGAGATTCTTCAGAATGACGTCGTCGTAAATGAAAGACAGTGTGTTTGGCTAGAGAATTACTTACTTGGGCCGTGGTGCGGTTGCTACTTAGGCCCACGTCCTCGGAGGTGTCCGGACACTCTATTTGGGGTCCGAAGAACGACTTGTGCATCTCCTCGTGCGTCAGACCGAGGAAATTCTGAATAGAGCGTGGTCCTTCTGGGTTGAATTCCCACAAGTGGAGGGGCCGGCATTTGCAAGGCTGGACTTGACGAACCAGCATGACTTGCACTACCATAACTAAACTTAAATCTCCCTCGAAGAGATCCCGGATGCGGCTCTGCAGTATGGGCACATCCTTGGCTGGACCCCAGTTCAGCCCCCTGCTGATCCATGACATCAGTTGTGGTGGAGGGCCCGAGCGAAAGGCGGGGGAAGCTACCCACTTGGCACTTCTGGGAGCGGTGATGTAGAACCAGTCCCATTGCCATAATCCGGACACCTCTTGAAAGGAACCCTTTGGCCACTGAGCTCCAGCGATCTTGCTTATTAATGCCCCTCCGCACGCTGCATGCTGCCCCTCAACCGTCTTCGGCTTTACATCAAAGGTCTTGAGCCATAGGCCGAAGTGAGGGGTAATGCGGAGGAAGGCCTCACATATGACAATAAATGCCGAGATGTGGAGAAAGGAATCCGGGGCTAGATCGTGGAAATCAAGCCCGTAATAGAATATCAAGAAGGGATCCAGAGTGAGGCCTAGTCCTCGGAGGAAGTGGGAGATAAACACGGCGTCTTCCACTACTAGGAAAAGGGCTATAGATGGAAATGACACTAATGGCGCACCAGACATGTGGTGCGCCATTAGTATACTAATGGTGCACCATGTGTTGGTGCGCCATTAGTGTCCAAATACTAATAGCGCACCACATCCACGGTGCGCCATTAGTAACGAATTTTTTTTAATTTTTTTCAAAACTACTAATGGCGCACCGTGGGAGTGGTGCGCCATTACTAGTTGAACTAGTAATTACTAGTTGAACTAGTAATGGCGCACCGCTCCCACG